>NC_046156.1:68755391-68810391 GCF_011064425.1 Rattus rattus | reverse complement strand
AATGAATCGGAGTTTCCCTAAGTAGCCCTGTTTCCAGCTGGTGCTTCCATAGCTTCATTGTACAGAAAGCCGGTGTGAAGATTAACAGAACCGCACACACTTAAGTGTTGCTCAGATAAGACTGCGTACAGCAAGGTGAGGAGGTGTCAGCCGGCCCCTCGGGTGATGTTTCTGTGATTCCCGAGGAGGACGAAAGCGGCTTCTGCAAGAGCATGGCCTAGTATGAGGTGGCGGAGACCGAAAGAGGAAGAGAGCTATGCAGGGGACATCTGACATGAAGGGCCATATCCCAAGTTGAAGAGGCTCCTACACTCTAGGGGTAAGTCGGGTGAGCTGTAAGACTCAAACTGGGGGTAAGAAGGTGTCTTTGTGTGGGGATGACCTGGCCGCAGAGGTCAGACTGGGGGTGGTAGCCTCCAAAGGAATAACCAAGTAAATCGACGTATTAAGGATAACTGCTGCCAGATTTCTCACTTTAGGAGCATGGAGTCAAATATGAAAAGAGAAAGAACTAGAAAAAACAATACACTACTGAACGGGAAGTAGCTGCCACTGTGAGCTATGGTTACAACACGTCTGTGACGCCTGTTCCGTAGAGTATGAATAGGGGATGTCTTTGTGAGTGTGGTCCCTACTCTGCCGTCCAAGCCACCAGTTCTGCAGAGACCTTGACTTCCAAGTACCATTGGAAGTATCAAGTACCAAGTACCATTGTCACTTGAGAGGAACTAGGGCTCCTCACCTAGGCGCCAGGCCTACCTAAAAACAGTAATAGTTAAATAGCAAACATTCCTCGCATATAAATTCACGGCATGAAACATATCTTATACTAGACATTGATTCACTCTCCATCTGGAACTCAAGTTTATCTGATTACCTTGTATTCTGCTTGACAAAATACTCCTTGGAGAAACGACTGGTTCCATCCCTGGGACAAGGAAAGTACAAGATGAGCTTGGAATATTTTGTTGTGTTATAAAGGAAGTAAATAATACTCAGAGCTGGTAAGGTGGCTCAGTGGGTAAAGGCACTTGTCGGCACGTGTCCTGCATTCAATCCTGGGGACCTACATGGTAGAGAGAACCAAATGCTGCAAATGTTCCTCTGGCCTGCACATACCCGCTAGCGTTTGTCCACACGCGGTGTGACAGGATGTAGAAAGAGGCCTGAGAAGACGGCTTGGTGGTTAAGACGCCCTTGCAGAGGATTACAGTTTTGTTCCCAGTGCCCCCATGAGGTGGCTCGATACTGCCTGTAAAATCAGCTTCAAGTGACCCAGTCGTTTCTGGCCTCCTCAGGCACAGTGTATACAAACACATATGCACCAGCCTCATACGTGTAATTAAAAAATAAGTTTTCAAATTAAATATTCAGGAAATAATGGGTCTAAATGATCCCATTAAAGGGAATTCTGCTCACTAACTATGGGCCAATTTGAATTAACTAAAAGAATTAACACTAATGGCTCATAACCCATTGAGCGAAGTAAAAATGGTGCTTCATACTGATAAGAGGAAAAGAATAAACTGAAAGTTTGATGAAGAAAATAAGATGGACAGAGTGCTAAAAGATCTCCTTAAATGTTAGTTACTAACTCCAAGTAAGAAGCTCGGCGGCTTCACTCTGGAGCCGCTTCTTTGTGAAGAAACCTGGCAAACACCGTTTCAATCAAGTGACTGAAGGAGATGTCATCAGTACTAGGCTGAACTAAAACTGTCACCTGATACACAACGAATACGGTGTTACGTTGGTGATATTCTAGCTAAACACCAACAGGTTGAAGGTGAGGGATAGTTAAGAAAGCTATTCATTGTCATCTTGAGAAGGTCAAGGTCATGATTTCCAAAGGTATTTTAGATGGGAGGTTAAAAGATGGGACAACTAATTACGACACATTTTGAAGTGGCTCCTTATCTTGCTATAAGGCATATGATATGATGGGAATAATTGTATTTAATGAGGTCCTAGGATTATACTAACAAGACTGATTGTTAATTGTGATTATTGATACATGAAGACCTGCATAGATCCCTTTAAGCAAGAGGGCATAAGGTTGGCAACTTATTCCCAAACTGTTCAAGATAAAGCTATTTGTACTGCGGTTGCAACTCTAAGTTTCAATTTGCTTCAAAATAGGCCAAGAAAAAAAAAAGGTTTCTTTTTGTTTGAAAAGGAAAGACAGATATAAACAGTCTTTTACTTGAGCCTAAAAAAAGAGCTTAAAATTCCAGTAATAAAATGTGTTTTTCAATAACAATACAAAAGAGTAAGAGTCAGCCATCTGGGGATCACAGATTCATTTATTAAAAGATGATCCTAAAATTAAAATTTCCGTTTTGAAACTACAAGAAAAAAAAAAGAGTGGCTTCTCCAACTACATAATTTCCGTGTAAAAAGAAAAGAAAACTGCTATGTAGAACAAAAGCATTTGTAGGGTTTAGACAATAGTATTTCATGTCTTGGGAAGCTCTCAGTCCTTTGTGTATCTGGTAATTTTCCACCCGTCTCTCTACTTTGCACTTTCCTCATTCACAGACCTCCGAGCTCACTCTAACCTTTGGGCTCAGGCAAACCCCTGGATTTAGAGCACGGCATTGCCTCAAGACATCATGCCAATGAGGTCTAAATGAACGTGTTCTGGAAATACTGGATTCTGAGGATTAGCAGTCTTTTGTTGCTTGTCAACTAGATGATAAGAATCAACAAGAAACAAATGCCAAAGGAAAAGAAATGGCCTGGGTTTAGGCGTGAACGTGGAATGCTGCCACTGCCGCCTCCAGCCTCCCGAGGTTGAGCACTTGATCCCTAGCTGGTAGTGCTGTTTTGGGATGTTATGGAACCTTTAGGAGGTGACACCTGGCCACCCTTAGGTGGCTCAATGGGTGTAGTGCTTTGAAGGTATAGGCCAGCCCTGGTTCTAGTCAACTTGTTTGAGCAATCTGTCAAAATGGGAACAAGTCACACTGCAAACTCCTATGGCCAAAAGTTCCCAACTATTGTATCTTGCCTTCATTCTTCCCTTAAAGTGTTTCTTTCTGGTGTATGGTAACATTGAGGACAAAGGAAACTAATAGACCTGGGGACCTGTTGGCATCAGTGAGCATCTGCATCAACTTTGGAATCCCTGTCAGCCAAATACTGCTACTATTATTACTACTTCCTCGTCCTCCTCGTCCTCCCCCTCCCCACTCCTTCTCTCTAAGTTTCATTATGTATCCAGGCTGCCTTTGATCTCCTGAATGCTGGGATTACAGGACTGCATAACTATGCCTGTTCTTCGGTGAATTCTATGGAGAGAACCAGTAGCCCTTCAATGTATTCATGCCAGTTGTGTTGTTATTTGCACTGTTTGTGACTTACAAGTTTGATGTGGTATGTGTGTGAGAGAGAGAAAAATAGAGACCCAGGAGCGTTGAAAATTGTTCACTCAATGCAGTGGAGGGAATGTGTGTTCAAGAGCACTTTGGTGAGATGTGGGGAGTTTGTGAAGGTTGCAGCAATACATGTAGTGTCATCAGAAGCAGATAAAACGAGACAGAGTGGCTGAGCTCTCTGTATTAGCAGTTGGCTGACAGTTACATGAGGATTGTATCTGATGTGGGTTCCCCCTCATCGTTTGCATATGTTTGCACATTTGTGAGTATGGGTGTGTGTACATGGTTGCAGTGGCCCATGACTCTTCTTTTGTTACTTTTGGCCTTATTCATGGAGGCATGGTCTCTCAATTGAATCCAGTGCTTGCCAACATGACCAGCATGGTTAGTTAGCTTGGTCCAGGAATCCACTCTTGGTCTTTTGAACTTTAGAATTACAGCTGGGCTTCCATACCTACCTGACATTCTTGCATAGATCTTGGAAATTTAAACTCTGGTCCTCATGATTGCATAGCAAATGTTTTAGCTACCGAACCGTCTATCTCCCAGACTCTCTGATGTGGATTTAGAAGATGTTTCCTATGCTCTAAGTAGGTTTTTCTACTCTGTTATTTTAACTCCAAACCTAAAAGGCTGTTGGGTAGAACAGTCTTTGGTTATGAAATGAAGGAATAGTAGTGTCTGGCTTATGTGCAGGCGTTGGAACAGTTTAGGGATGGTGCAGACAGCTGGCATCGAACTTCTCATGCGAACCTCCTCCTATAAAATGGTAGGCTATGATTTTTATTTGGCTAGTAAGGGAGATGCTAATCCTGGAGTGCAAGGTTGGAAGAGCTCAAGGCTGTGGATCTTTGAAATGGAAGCTTATTGATCAAATATCTCCCGGAAAGGGAACTGATCTACTGTGACACCTGCTCTACCGAAGAGCCAACCTTATGATTTTTAAAGGCAGGATTCCACTGTATAACCCAGGCTGGATTCTACAGCTCTACCTGCTGGGTTTTCTCTATAGGGTTTTTACAGTTTAGAACTTCAAACTCATGCTCTGTAAACCTAGCATCACAAAGGTGGGTAGCATTGTCATATCAGGTCACAAAAGCAGGTGTAACCCAACCTCATGAGCTATGCTAAGGCACTCACACACTTACTTGTCATTCTTTATGTCTTGAAGTGCAGGCTTGCTATAAACTTGCTCAGACCACTGAGGCCAAGGTCAACATGAACGTAACAGTGGTAGAGTCTGGATTCCTGCAATCATGTGATGCACTAGCTCAATGCCTTTTGTTTCTAGCATCAGAGGCAGGAAGAAATCACCAACTACTCCATGAGAAGACTTTTATGGATTTGACTGTTAGTGATGCATATTGCTTCTGCCCACATCTTATCTGCAAGGCTAACAACAAAGGAGGTTGGGGAATGGAGTCTTCCCATGTGGCCTGAAATTGGAAGCAGGAATGTGGGCTCTTCATTTACTTGTGAGACTCCTGAAAATTAGGTAATATAGCTTTGATAAATGCTATTTCCTTTCCTTCTTTTTCCTAGGAATTAGGTATATACACAACTTCAATGAGACGAAACCACAGTGGCAGATAGTGGTGGTGGGCTGGGGAAGCCGGTTTCCTGGTAAAGGATAAAGGGATACAGTCAAGGGAATCAGTTGTAGTTCTGCTCTGGTCATCTAAAAGTGAATAAGAACTATTACGTTAGGAGGTGTTCTTGAGAGGACCCTAGGAATGACAATTCAAGGACACAGAAAGAAGAAATAAGGGCGTGTTTGAAGAACAATCCAGGGTCTTCCAGGTAAAGCATTTTGGAAAGTGGTAGAAGGAAGGACTGTCCAAGATCCCCTTCAGAAAATAGGGGGTACTCAGTAATTCAGTGACTCCTTTCAGCATCTAATGCTGTTTTAATTGAAGTCAAAGGTACATAAAATCTACTGAAGACAATAGATACTTTCACCAAAAGTTCAAAATGCTTAATAGACTTGAATGACAAGTTATAAAAAGAGGATGAGAAGGTGGAAGGCAATTCTCTGTGTTATTGGAGAGGGCAGTTTCAGTTTCTCTAACATACAAATTGAGAATGCTTTGTGTGAAGCTTGATTGAACCCGGGCTGGGTTATAAGCCATGGAAAACAATGTTAGGGCAGGAAAAATTACATATAGACTGGTCAGACATAGATTTTTGTTGTTGTTGTTGTTACTTTACTTAGGATCAAAGGTTAGGGTAAGGTACAGGTGTATCCTCTTCCTGAGAACTTCCTGCTGAAGCACTTCAAGGCTTTCAGTGTCAGAATGCCTGAAAACTTATTTCAAATTGTTCGGAAAGCAAATATAGCAAAATGTTAATGGCTGAATCTAGATGGAGAATGTATGAAGACATATTCTCCTGTCCTTTGTAGTTTTAGAAATTGATATAAATTTCAAAAATAACAAGTAACATTTCTGCTATAGCTTTGCTTATCAAGAGAACAAAAGCTATAACTCATTTACCCAGAGAACACATCAGAAAATGTTAACAGCAGGTCTCACCCTGACCTCCTGATAGGGTTTCTCTGTATAGCTGTGTCTGACTTGGAACTTGCTCCGTAGACAAGGCCGACCTCAATTCAGACATCCTCCTGCTTCTGCCTCCGGAGTGCTGGGACTTAATTAAGAGTTTAAAACAGTAGTAGTTAGGGTCAACTATTCTCTCTGGCACATTTTAGGCACTGGGCTATAAACACCATGAATGGGGATGTGAAACCTGTTTTCTTTTTTTAAATTAAAATTAAATTTATTATTGTTTCGTGTGTTCAGAGAGGGCGACTTGTGGGTATCTCTCCTTCCACTCTGTGGGTCCCAGGGACAGAGGTCAGGCTGTCAGGCTTGGCAGCAGGCATCCGTCCGCTGAGCCTCTTCTTGGCCCTGTTTTCCCCTCACCACACAGCCTCTCTCTTGCACTTAGTCAACTGTTAGGAAGTAGGAGAGAAGTGTGATTTTTGTCAAATGAATGGTGATGTAAATGTAAAAATTCTGTTTACAATACTCTCTTCTAACTTCTGCATATCATGACATTTTGGAGTAAAAGTAAGAACACACTACTAATATCTGCACAACCAGCACCCTTACAATCACCTGTTAGTTCAGGAACTTAAATTTTCAATCGCTGGTTAGGCATGCTCAAGCCTATGTACCCCAAACTAAGTAACACCTAAGCCTACCTTAATATTTTCATACATTTATCAAGATGGTTTTAATCAACATTTTAAAAGCAATGGCTGGAGTTTATTACATATTTCATCACCAATGTAAAACCAAGCAGTTAGAATCCCAGAAGAGAAGCCTCTGGGGCTTTAAGGTTAGATTATGGATGGTTACAGATGACTCGGCTGTTTAACTTTTTTAAAAATTGAAACCAGTGGTCATCTATCACTTACATCTCAGAGTCAAGCGCTTTTGCAAACCCAAATAAGAACAGTATCCCAGAGAGTCCTATTGGTCTGCAGTTTCCCTGGGTTGATTTCATCCTTTAAAAATGTTAAAAATTCTGACATTCTCCAACACGAATAACAGCACTGTGAGATTATTAGGGATTTACTCAGCACATCAAAGGCTTTTCCTTTAACACCTGAAACTTATTACCTACTACTTTATCCATGTCTTTGCATATGGAACAGAGAATATAGTGGATCGCATAGTCAGTGATTGCTATGTTGTGGGTTCTTTTCACTTCCACCCTTCGCCCTTTCAACCCAGTAACACTAAATAGGAGAGAAAAAAGGATAGAAAGGAAAGGGGTTGACATATTGTTAAGACTACTTCCTGCTGATTCGGGGTGTGGAGCTCCTTGGGGCAAGATTGATCTTCATGATCAGGATAGGAGATCTAATTTCTTCTTCTTTGCACACAACTACTTAACAGAATTGTGACCAACAGCAAACAATCAACAATTCGCAACAACTAACCTTTTGGGGGCTCTAACATTATATACCCTCTGACGAGTCCCCAGAATTCCAAACATCACAGAAACTATCTGCAGCTGGCAAAAACATGCCACTGGTAGAGCACAAGGCAAATTCATAGTTGCAGAGGACAATCTGAAGCAGCTCCGTGTCCCACACCCGGCACTAAGACAAAAGTACATTCCTATTTCTGTGGTTTTAAAAGAAACCAAAATTCTCACTACAGCTTTGGTTCTAAGTTGAAGGATGGGGGGGGGGCGACCATTTCATTTTTAAAGCAAATTTCATTTTATTTAATTTCCTTTAAGCATTATTAATCTTAAAAATGTTATTCATTTAGAAAGTAATTGTCTACAATTTCATACACAATGCACTTTGATAACACTCTCCTTCCATTATCTTTCCTTACTCTCTTCCTAGACCCTTCTCTTTTGTGGCCAGTCCTCTTTCACTGGTCCTAAAATTCTTAGGCCAGAAGAACTTACTACACTAGAGCTTTGCTACGTGGGACTGGACAGTGTCCCATAGAGCCTGGGAATCGCTCTGCTTTGCTGCTCCAGAAGACTGAGTCAGTGGGATAGAATGGAATGGTCTCTTTTAGAAGACTCTGGGTGGAGCGCTGCTTTCCTATTCACTTGCTTTCCTGACTTTTGCTAAATCAATTTCTCAGGCCCCCAGCTTCCTCCAGTTTTAAAATATCACTAAGTCTAAACAAAGAGCTGAGATAAGAAAAAAATAATGGGTCAAATGTAGTATATTGGGTGGCATGTCACAGTATATGTGAAATTACTTGATAAAATTACAAAAATAATTCCATATATTTCAGTAGGGGCTGTGTAGGAAAGAATAAGCCATTGTGACTTTTATAAAATCAATGAACCAAGGAAATGAAAGACAAAAGCTCTGGTGGGAAAACAGCTTCTTATACTTGTCTATGAGAAAAGTACACAGCAACAAGAGATTTTATTCATATTGCTTTGAGAGTAAATGCAGCCTTTATGAACTGAGGGAAAATAAAAAAAGCTAAGATGTTACACTTTTAATAGTTGAAAACATATTGTTTTGGAAAGAATAAATGTGTGTGTGTGTGTATATATATATATATATATATATATATATATATATATCTCCTACTTTAAGCAGTTTATGATCAAATCATAGAGATAATTAGTTAGGCTAAAGTCTTATTTTAGAAAGAATCTGTCCTGAATATACTCATTTGGAGGCATTACTGTAGCCCAATCTTGGTGTTCAAATATAGACTACAAAAGGACACCCAAGGGACTGGAGAGATGGCTGAGTGGTTAAGAACACTGAGTGCTCTTATAGAGGTCTTGAGTTCAATTCCCAGCAACCACATGGTGGCCCACAACCATCTGTAATGGAATCCAGTGCCCTCTTCTGGTGTGTCTGAAGAGAGGGACAGTGTACTGATATACATAAATCTTAAAAAAAAAAAAGACACTGGAATTGTGGGCATTTCAGAGATTACACACTAAAAATAGAGGAATGTAATTGCTATTAATATAGTTGTGATGGCTATTCTTGGTTGTGAACTTGACTATAACTGGGATTAACTAAAACCCAAGAAGTTGGGTACATCTGTAAGGGAAATTTTCTTAAAAATTTTTTGAAGTGGGAAGACCTGCTTTTAATTGGATCTTCTGATGCGGGAAGACCCACCTTTAATCTGGGCCACACCTCCTATTGGTGGCCTATATAAAGCAAGTGGAAGAAGGAAGCTTGCTCTTTGAATGCTGGCTCTAGCTCGTATGGGTGAATCCATTCCTTCACTGGCATTAGAGCCCACTTATTTGGCATTCTAGTACATACTGAAAACCAGCTGAGGCATTCAGTCTCTAGACGGAACAACTACTAGAATCTTGGACCTTTCTTTGGTAGTCAGCCTTTGTTGGACTAGCTGGACCATAGCCTATAAGCTGTTCTAATGAATCCCTTTTCTGTAAGTTCTGTTCCTGTAGAAAGAACCCTAATACAATAGTAGATATACAAAAGATCCTCAACAGAGTCAATAACTGGGGAAATGTAAGTTAAAATTGAATTGAGTTATGCTCTACACTCAGCAGGATGGGAAGATGGAGTTTTTGCCTTCGGTTGTGAGGTGTGGAGCAATGGCATTCGTGTAACTAATGTGACCCTATCATGTTAGACGACCGACCACAAAGCATGATTTATTCATATTTATGACATACACTCTCAAGTACAGACTACACAGAAATTTATGTAGATGGGATGGAGTAGAGACTTACGGAATATTTGCAACAGCATTTATAATAGCCTGGAACTGAACCCAGACTCCTATCAACAACAAAATGGCTAAACAAACTGTTATATATTGCTACAATGGAATGCCGAATATTCAGGAATTAAAGGGAACAAATTTACAGCTATATGAACCTGAACAACATATGGGTTACATCAAGGTTGAGCAAATATGGTTAGCAGAACAGATTATACATATTATCTCCTTTACAGAACACTCACAAGAAAGGGAAAAATTAAACAACGTAATGCTTAGGGATGAACACCTGTGATCAAACAATAAAGAAAAGCAAGGAAACGATTGCCACAAATGTCAGAATAATGCTCACTCTCCCAGAAGGGAGAGCTGTGTTTAGGAAGGTCATTACAGGCTTTGGAGGCTTAGCAAACTCCACTTATTGGCCTGTTTGACTGCTTACATGGTAGTTTCTTTGATAATTACCCACAGCACACAATTGTCTTACGTTTTGAGTCTATTTCACAATGATGCTTAAAATTGGATGATGTGCTACGGTGCGTTTTTAGAAATTTTGCTGGTTAATCTGTTATATAGTGTTTAACAGTAGAAACCACTGATGTGGGATAATAAAACATTGAGTAGTTTCTTATACAAGCTCACTTTCAAGGAAAGAGTTATGAACTTTACACAGAGATCCCCTTGTCCCACTTTAACATAGTATATAGATGTTTATGACAAACTCGTAAGTCAGGAAAGAACCTGGTTAGTTGAAATACATTTTTTCTGATTTACTTTTTGGAAATCTGATTTAGCGGCTATATTTTTCCTCTAGATTATCAGACAATATGAGGAACTAAAAGGATATACAACAAATTGGAGATGTATGAATTCCTTCCTCTCCAGCAGCCAGTTGTAGACAGCTGTTTACTCCTGTTACCAGGCTGGGCAAGGAGGAGAATGGACTTTCAGTGAGCTTAGTGCAGCTACTATTCCTGAGGAGGTTGCTCAGGGCTCCTGTGAGTCTCATTCTGACCCTCACTGATGAGGTTCTAAATTGGAGCCACTGACAATGAGGCAGATCTGACTCTGACACTTCTCCGGGAGCATCCTTGGTTGTGGAGCTCTGATGTGGACTCTTTCCACTCAAAGTCCACAAACTTTAACTCTGAGGAGCTCAGCTTCCCCAAACTCCTCTGCATCTGTATTTTATTTAATTTCTGCTGTAAGGAGGAGAGTTCAACAAAAGGATTATGTTGCAGCTATGTTGGGCTATTGTTGAGTTGATCTGATTCCCTGTGAATCTTACTGGAATACAGCCTGCGAATGGATCATGTTTGTAGACACTCAAACCCAGGGTAATTAGGGCAAGTTGTTTGACGCCTGGGATTTCAGGTAGAGTACAGAGGGTCTGGTGCAACTTGCCTCTCCTTGCTTTTGTGGCCTCCTCCTCTCTCCTTTACTTTTTTTTTTTTTTTTTTTGTTTTTTGCTTTTTCGTCTCTGAACAAAAAAATGAACCCTTGATTTATCAACATAGACATTTTCTTGATCTATGTTGCATGAGGTGGTACAGCAGTGGCATAAACCTAGGCTTGCTTCTTAAATGTGTGCAGAGTGTGTTTGGCCCAATGTCCCATCACTGTTGCGTCCAGAGGGACGGGGTGCAGGCAGGTCCAGCCACACAACGGTTTCCCTTCATCTTAGCTGCTGCTTTAATCTCACTGTCACACCGCTAAGAAGGGTAGGTTCAAGACAGATTTCTGAACACTGTGGTTCTTTTATCTCGAAAATTCTTTTACTAGAGGACCATAGCTTAAATTTCACGAGTTTTTTCTTAAACTTATTTCCCAGACCAGAATCTGTAAGACAAACGGCTTAATAGATTTATTAATAACATACCTCTCCCCCCAACCCCCGGCCACTAACACACACAGTGGGAGAGGGAGGGAGGAAGGGAGAGAGGAGAGGTATTGAGTTAAGACTTGAGAGTCACCAAAATGTTTTGAAGACGGTAAGGGGCACTCTGATGAACAAAATCAGCTCTCTAAAAAGTTCCCCCAAATCTAAACGACAAACAAGAATGACTCTTAAAAGGGAGGCTGTTTTCCAACCCTGGTAATTTCGCCTCCTTTCCCACAAAAGCCTGAAGTTGCGACTCTCAACAAACAGCCTCTCATCTCTTTCCTTTCATTGCATGTGGCGGGTGGGGGTGAGGAGGGAGATGTATTACAACTCTCACGTTTCTACACTTCAATTTACAAAACGCTTGCGCTTCCACCATCACCTCGGAGTTCCGCTAAGGCTGTGCTAGAGGCAGGCTTGTATACACTTACACACACACACACACACACACACACACACACACACACACACACACACACACACTCACCCACAGAATGCCAGCGCCAGGTTTCACCCCACGCCACGGGCTTGTATACACTTATACACACACACACACACACACACTCTCACTCACTCCACAGAATGCAGCGCCAGGTTTCACTAAGGCTGTGCTAGAGGCAGGCTTGTATACACTTATACACACACACACACACACACACACACACACACACACACACACACACACACACACACACACTCTCACTCACTCCACAGAATGCAGCGCCAGGTTTCACCCCACGCCACGGGAAGGGTGGGGTGCTCGCTCCGGGGAGCAGGTGCAGCCTCTGGGCTGTAGGTTAACTTTTCCACCCGTCTCTCTGTTTGAAGATCTGCTCCGGGTCAAATGCCTCACCTTCGGGTGGTGCGCGCCCTAGCCCGGTCCCTGGCCTCCTCCTCACTCCTAGAGGAGCAGTTCGCACCTGCCCCGGAGGGAACGGCTACGGAGCTCTCTCTCCGCGCCCTAGGGTCAGGGGTAAGATTAGGCGGTAGCTTAGGCTCGCCTGGGCTCCTCCCCTTCCTCTCTTCAGTTCTGACGCGGCCGTAGAGGCGGCGGCGGAGGCAGCGGCGGCGGTAGCAGCAGCAGTCCCGCGGCCCGAGGCGCACCCACCCGCTCCCAGATCTCGACTTCCTCTTCCCTTGGTACGTCATCAGAACGCGCCACAGCCTCCCAGGGCGGGGTGGCTGGAGATGGGGAGAAAAGGCCAGCAAAGGAAGGCGCAGAGAGGAAGGGGAAGGGAGGGAGAGGAGAGCGGTTGCTAGGCGACTTACGTCATCGCTGGGCGCCGCTCTCCTCCCGCCCCTCTCTGGAGTGAGGCGAGAGCCCCGCACAGAGCGAGAGAGACAGCGAGCTGAGCTTCGGGCGCTGCCGCCGCCGCCGGTGAGAGCGAGTGAGTGAGCGAGCGAGCATCCGAGAGACCCGGCACCCGTGCACTGGCCGCCGCCGAGACCTTCGCCGCAGCCCGGGCCATCGGGAGCCGCGGCCGCCGTCTGCTCCCCCCCTTACCTTCCCGGCCGGCAGCGGCTGCTGCACACGCCGAAGCCGGAGCCCCAGCCAGAGCCGGAGCCAGAGCCGGAGCCGGAGCCCGCGGCCGGGGGGCAGGGAGGCGGCTGCCGCCGGTCGGGACTCGTAGCTGCTCAGCCGGGAGAGGACGCCCGCGAGGGGCTGGGCTTTCTGCCTCGCCCCGGAGTGTGGGGCGAAGGACCCCCCGAGGTGTAGGGAGGGGGTCCCGGCCGCCGCGACACATGCGGGAGCCGGGAGCGGGGGCGGCGCCGATCCGAGCCCGCCGGGTCCCCAGCCTTGCCGCCGTCCAGACCGGCCGCCCGGGGCCGTAGCATCCCATAGCGGAGTGTATGAACCGGGGCCCCCAGCCCAGGAGCCACCTCCGGGCCGGGGGGGCGGGGACCCCGATGTGAAACGGCCGCGGCGGCGTGGTGAGCGGCCCGGGCGCCGCTGTCCTCTCCTTCCCCTCCCCTCCCCTTCACCCCCTCTGGGGGGCTTCTCCTTGGGCCCGCCGCCGCACCCCGGCTCCTCGGCGGGACTCCAGGAGTTCTCGGCGCCCCCTCCCCGCCCCAGCCCCCCAGGGCTGCGGGGCCGGGGGGGACTCGGGGGGCCGGCTGTAGCCTCCGCCCAGAGGAAACTTTACCCAAACAAAATCTTCGAGCTTTCTGATTGTGACTGTCCCGGGACAAGTGGCCCAGGACGGGCTGAAGCCACAGCCTGCAGAGACCCAGGAAGAGAAAAAGCGGTGAGCGGGGCTGCTGCCGCTGCCGCCGCCGCCGCCTCAGCTTCTATCCCGGCAGCGCGGAAGAGACCCGGGTAGCTGCTCGGTGGAGCGACGCTAGCACCGCTTCTTAGTTCCGCGCCTAGCCTTCCGCAGCTGCCCGCCTCAGCCCGAAGGAGGAAGGGAGCCAGCCACATTGTCAGCGCCACCGCTCGTCTCTGAAGCGTGAGTGGACCCGAAGGAGGGGGGACATTATAAGGTGACAAGTGGGAGCGGGTGGGTGCTTTGATGGTGGAGTTGGGCTGTTTCTCGGGAGGGTTGGCAGTGGAGACCTTTCCTTTCTAATTTCGGGAGAAAGCGTCAGTTTGCAGGAGTAATGCAAGTACTCGGGCGTTTTTCTTAGAGGAGCTGTGTGGACAGCTCTGTCCTCTACCTTTTTCTGGCAACCTGATTCTGGCAGTGGTTTTTGTTTCAGGGAAACTCCCATAGATTCCCACGTGGGAATCACTTGAATCAACTCTTATTTTATTTTATTTTATTTTTTCCTTTCCTAACTATTGTTTTTGAAGTTGCCCTGGTTAGGAAGACCAATTTTAATTTTAGTGCAAAGGGGGGTTTGGTGCCCCCAGCGCTTCATTTCACAAGTCCACAGACTCCGATGTGTAGAGTGCTTGCTTGCATGTTTCATTTGACTCAGGAGAATCCGAGTTCCTAGGATGCACAACTTGCTGAAACTTACTTCAGGAGAACACTTGCAACTACTCTCTCTCTCTCTCTCTCTCTCTCTCTCTCTCTCTCTCTCTCTCTCTGGTCATCTATTTTAAGTGATAACACATTTCTACTAGGGACTGAAAGGACATGCATGCTGCTTTTCTTATTTGGCTCTACTTGTCAACATAGAAACTTGTACTTAGCACACCGAGTGCTAAATTAGAGGTACAGAAAAGTAATGTTTCAACTATGTAAGGTTAAACTAAACATCTTAAGGCAAGTACTGTGGGATTTTGTGTAACAAGGAACATAGTCAGTGTAAGACTGAGAACGCCGGTCCACCCAGACAACTAAATTTGGGCAGAATAGAGATCCTCCGTAGAAATGAATGGAAACCTGGGAGTATCCATTTATCTATCCATCCATTCTAATCTCTCCATTTAGGATCTTGATTAAATTTCTTTGAAAGTTTCTCACACTTCACAATGTTCTCCCTCCTCTTCTTAAAGTAAGGAACCTTCAAGTTTATTATTCTGCACTATGTAACAATTTACTTCTCTTTGTCCTGCCTTCTCAATCTTTCAGGATACAGTTTCTTTGAGGAATGCTAAAACACTGTGAGCTAATCTTACATTTCTTATAGACTTTGTTTGATTTCTCCTATCATCTGTTCCAACTTTTTTTTTTAAAGACAGTTTTACTATGTTACCTTGGCTGTCCTGGAATTATCTCTGTAGATCAGGCTGGCCTAGTATTCACAGAGATACACCTGCTTCTGCCTTCTAAGTGCTGGCTGGAATTAAAAGGTGTGTGTCCTGACTGCCAGCCATGTTGCAACTTTTGTGCCCCCCCCCCCATTTCTTTGGCTATCTTTACCCTCTTTCTGGGGTTCTAGCTCTTTTATGTTTTGTTAGATACTTTGTTCTTCTTATGCTTTTACAAAACACCTTACATTCTACTTAAATGGCATGAAAATATTGAATGGTAAATTTCTTTAGATTTAGAATAAAACACATTTTTTGATCTGCTAACCTTACTTTGTTACCCTGAGAAAGTCATGTATTCCAGCTTTGAAAAAGATGATACTTGAGAAACTTAGACTTGCATAGTTTGCTTCTTGGAAAGAAGGAGAGAATAAACCAGAAGTGGTACTTTGAGTTTGTATTGCATCTGGTCAAAGTTGCTTACCAATTGGAGGACCTGCTTTGTGTGTAAACTGGTTTTAAATTGTGGAAATACTTTACTGTAATAAGAAATAAGTAATAAGAAAACATTTGCTACTTTCAGTCTTTGAGGGTGCCTTTTCTTACCAATACCAGAGGCAATCAATATAAATTGTACAAAACTTTAGGAAAGATTGGGCTGGTGTGATAGCTCCGTGGGTAAAGCTGCTTGCTGCATAAGTCTAAGGACATGTAGTCCAGAGGTGGAAGGAGAAAACTTAACTGTACAGAGTTGTCCTCTGACCTGTGCTGTGTGCATGAACATGTTATAGTAGTAGTAGTAGTAGTAGTAGTAGTAGTAGTAGTAGTAGTAAAGTAATAAATACATTTCTTAAAAATGTAGGAAAGGGGGACATGTGTCACCATTATTACTCTTAAGGTCACTATATGTCAGGGAATGCCATTGCACATTTTTATTAGGGAAATACTGATTTTGGATGACCCAGGAATAATTGGAGTGTCTGAGCCAAATCGTGGAAAGGCTCTTTTAGGAAGAAAAGAACGTACACAAACAAAACTAAAGACTTAGAGTCAGAGTATGTAAAAGGGGAGATCTAATTGGGAAGCTAGTTTGAAAGGAATACCTACTGAGTGGGGAGGTTCTTGACTAGGGTTAAGGCCAGTTTGTGCTGTTTAAAAGAATTTGAAAACTGTTCCAAAGAAGGTAGTTTCGATTGTGAGAAATTATATTTTAGGACAGACATTATACTGGCTTTAGGATTTTGTTTCATTAGGAGATTAACATTTTTACACTATGGTCATCTAGGGGGCAGCACAGAAGGAGACATGAAAAAGGCAATTTGAATGGCTAGTAGTTTCTCATGAGCAAATCAGAAACGAGGTAGCAGACGACTGCTTTGGATGTTGAATTTTGGGTTAAGAGCTGGGTATCCATATAGTTCCCGTGTTAGCTCATTGTTTCTTCTCTCTCTTTAAAACTCTTTTTTCCCTTTCTTTCTCCTCTTTTGACTCTTTCTCTTGTGCCAGGCTGACCTTGAACTTGCTGTGTACTTTTTACTTATAATCGCCCTGCCTGGACTTCTTGAATGCTAAATGGACTGGTGTGTGCTGCCTGCCATTTCTTGTTTTGTAGTGCTGGGGATAGAATCTAGGGCTTTGTGCATGCTAGGCAGGTACTTTACCAACCGAGCTACATCCTCAGGACCCACCCCACGTAGCTTTCAAGACTGCCAAGTAGTTTGGGTAATATGCTGACAGTGCAGGTGGATGGGAGTCATTTTTAAGTGTTTAGGTTTCTAAGATTCCTGATACGAAGTTAAGAGCTGAAAATGAGTTTTAAATGTTGGGGACTGGAGCAGAGTTATGTCGGTGTAAGCACTGGCGTCAGTCAAAAGGGGAGAGACTCCCCAGAAGATGTGCTTGGGGAGTGAGTGGGAATGGCAGTTGAAAAGAGGAGCAGCCTCTTAACAGAGTGGCCACTCAGTAGCTCCCAGGGCATGGAGCTCTGGTTTAGAAGTTGTTACAGGTTTTCAATAGCACATTTAGATCCCAAGACAGATAAATTCAGAAAACACAGGACCTTGTTAGGGAACTTATAAATAAAATGGAAGGTTTTTTACAATTTCCTTGCACTATAATAATCTTAGTCTTCATTATACTAATGAAGTGGGGCTAAAAATTGATGAAAGGGAAGGCTGTTTCTCTTACTTCAGAGATGTGCATCTTTGTGTTCCTATAATGGGGGGGGGCATCCCTGTGTTGGCACAGAAGTGTTAGGGATGCTTTTTTGCTATAAACTTAAAATTAAAACAGTTTAGTATTTAGGAATATTTAAACAAAACAAACAAAACCCCCCAAGCTAGATAATGATGGTACATCCTTTTAATCCCAGCACTCAGGAGGCTGAGGCAAGGTGGCTGAGTTCAAGGCCAGCCTAATCTACAGAGTGAGTTCCAGGACAGCTAAGGCTACACAGCTAAACCTTGTCTTGAAAAAAAACAAACAAAACAGCAATGACGACAACAACAAAATGAACAAAACAGACTATTTAGGCATCTTTATGGTTAGCTTTTGGTATTGGCTTTGGTAAGAATAAAAGATTGTGAACAAAAATACATAATCATTCTGTTCCTTTGTTTGAATTCAGTGCTTTCCAAAGCGTTTTTGGCTTCTTGAGAAAGTATCCAGTTGGCAGAAATCTCTTGGAATAGATATTTTTAAACAAGGATGTGGGTCTACAATTATTTTAGGGTAAGTAGATAGGGATTGGAATATCTGCTAAATAGGGGTCTTTTTGCTACTTTCCTCATTTCTTGTATGGGTGAAGACATTCTTAAGTGTATTTAACCTTTTAGGATTAACATGGTTTACTAATATGTGGCACTCTGATGGAGAATGCCAACATCTATATTCTTTGCTTTGGCGGTTGTGCTGTTGATATGAGAGGCCTGACGTTTTGTATTTCTGTGCGTCTTAGTATCAGAGGACCCTAGAGTCCGTGTGAGGAGCAGCAGTTTGTTTAGATGTACTTTGAAGATGAGTCTTGGGAAAGTCTTGTGGGCCGACATGAAGGATAGAGTGGCAACCTTTCTATGTGGGTCCACATACCCTGTCACAACTTCAGCTGTTTCTGCCATGTGAAAGCAGCTGTAGATAATATGAAGTGTGCTAGAACTGTTCCAATGGGATCTCATGCATAAAAACAAGAAGTAGATAGGATTTGGCCTGTAGGTGGAGGTTTATAGCTCCTTGTCAGATGACATCTAAATCTACCAGCATCTACTAGTGTGACCTACACTACACTACAAAGCCAGACTGGCCATCTCAGGTGGATTCTGTTTTCCAGATGAGATGTGCTCCTCTGGACTGCCACTGTGATGATGATTTGCCTTTATAGTGATGAGAATTATGGACCAAGAAGCAGAGAGCTAGGGCTCTCTAAATGGATCTGCAAAGTAGAGACCTTCATCTTACCAAAAGATGCCATAATTGATGTCTTTGTTACTTTTCTATTTCTGGGACAAATCTGTGGTCAAGGCAACTTACTAAAAAACAGCTCGTAATTTTGCTTACAGTTTCAGAGGGTGAGTCCATGATCTTCATGGTGGGTGAGCAAGGCAGCAGGCAGGCATGACACTGAGGTAGCTGAGAGCTCACATCACAAGCACAAGAGATGGGGCTTGGTGTGGGCTTTTGAAACTCAAAGCCCAGCCCAGTGACACACCTCCTTGCCTTTTCAAAGCAGTTCACCAACTGGAGACCATTCGAATATATGAGCCAATGGGGGCCATTCTCATTCAAACCATCACATTGGTATGTAGGGATGAATATACTTGTTTTGTACTACAGCTAAAAGAATCTGTTAAGGAAGAAGTTAACTTTCTACTGCTACTGGAGATAGGAACCCAGAAGCACAACGCATGCTAATCGAGCATTCTCCCACTGAGCTGCATCCCCCAGTGGTTTAAGCTTACTTTTGAAAGGTTCTGAAAACAAATTATAAAGCAAATTATTATTTGCTTTTAATGTGAAAGTAAAAGCATTTAAATTGTTTTAAAACAGACAAAGATGTTAAGTCAGATCTAGGAATGTTAAGGTGTAATGCTTCTACCTCTTAAAGTCATAATCTTATACTAAGTCAATGTGAAGAATTTAGGACAGAATTATTTTCATTTTGTTGTTAAACCTTAAATTATCTAAACCATTTGAATGTATACTTTAAACAACATTGCTATCTTTAAGATTAAATATATGCAAATGTATTACCTAGAAAGAACTAGCTTTCACTTAGTGCAATGTTTAATGTTGCGCTTAATGTTAAAACTTTTGTTTCATGTGTTAACAAAACCCTGTTTTAGAAGCTAGTATATTTACCCTGGTTTTACAAACTTTGTTTCATGGTGCTCCTATTTTTTGTATAATACAGTAAATAGTGATCCCTTTTTAGTTAGTTTCAGAGCTGTATTTACTATAGTGACCCTCTGTATAGGACCCCCGCAGATACCAAAATCTGAGGACATTAAGTTTCTTACATAAAATAAAGAAATATTTAAAGGGCTCAGCGAGACAGCTTGTCACATGTCAGATGACCTGACTTTCATCCTTCAGAGATCCCTCCCATGGACATGAGGGAAGGAGATAACTCTTGAAAGTTGTCTTCTAGCCTCTACATATGCGTTGTAGTGTGTGCCACTGCCCTGCCATAAATAATGTAATAAAAGTGTTTGCATATAACATGCTTTATATATGTATATATACACATATATATACATATATATTACACATATATACATGTGTGTCTACATATATCTTTCTGTATACTTTAAAATTCACCTCTAGATTACTTGTAATAAGTACTAAAATAAAGCAGCACATTGTCAGTGTTATGCTGTTTGTGTAGGAGACAGCAACAACAACAATCTACCAGGCTATTCTGCTGTTTTTTCCTGGATATTTTCAATTTGTGGTTGGTTGAGTCTGTAGACATGAACTCACAGGTAAGGGTCAAATGTTTATTCTGTATGTATAGTAGATCCTTTGGCTTCTGTTTTGCTCTTTGAATAAAAGATGACAAAGTCTGACAATTTTAGTGTCTTTGAGAGCGTCACTGTACTTGTCTTTTTGGGGGTGTGGTGTGGGCTCCTTAGCTTGTGCCTGTGCAGTTCTCTGAGACAGTCTCTAGCCCAGGCTACTTCTCATTTTGAGATACTGCTGCCTCAGTTCCAGAGTGTTGAGATTATAGGTCTATGCCTGGATTCATTCTGATCTTTTAAAAATCTTACTTTAAACATCTTGCTTTTAAAAATACTTTTATCAAAGGATGGGTAATAAAAGTTAAATGACACTGGCATTTTCAGGTCTGCAGAGTTTTCAAATAGAAATGGTACTTTGCCAGCACTTAGTAGGCCAGGAATGGTGAGCTTTTTGGTGTGTGTGTCTGTGTGTGTTCATTCTCATTGAAAATAGATGAGCACATTTGTTTTCAAACAGTGAACTCTTGCCATTATATCTGTCTATTTTGAGACTTTTCTTGTTTAGTATAAAATCATTCTCTGGTAGGCCTGAAAATATACAATTAGATTTTTTTTCTTTGCTGTTTTCTGATGTTACCTCACTAATAGTTTCTATAATACCTTTTATATGTACAAATGGAGTGTGTTTCTATACATATTCTCGTAATTGCATGTTTACATATAAATATAGTTAAAATTATTCCTAAGACACTTTGAGATTGTGAAATCCTTGAGAAACATTTGCAATTCTCACTGAGCCTTGGGACAGTAGAATGATTAATTTAAAAGAAAAGTTTTATATAAAATGTTCCTTTATATATATATATATATTTTTGGTTCTTTTTTTTGGAGCTGGGGACCGAACCCAGGGCCTTGCGCTTCCAAGGTAAGCGCTCTACCACTGAGCTAAATCCCCAGCCCCTCCTTTATATTTTTTAAGTACACTCGATTTCTCTAATAGAGTGAGCTTCAAAAGGGAAGATGAGAAGCAGTGTTTGTGCTGTGTGTCTTCCCTGCACGTAGGTGGGAATGCACAAGAGGTCAGCTGTCATTTGTTCCTTCTCGTAAAGCATAGTTGTGCATCAGTCAGGTGGCCTCTGCCCCGTGCTTCCACCTGAAGAATAACTACCAGAAATCTGGGTAGAAGTCTTTTTCCCTCCCTGTTTGTGTATCTGTGTACTGGTATAATATGATACTTTTTTTCTGTGCTGTATGACTTTTCTGATGTTTGTAAATCTTAAAAGCTAGTGTGAAATCAGGCTAACACACTTACACTTTACCTTCCCTTTGAGAAGTCACTATGAACACACTGTGTTTACCTTGGGCTTTCTCAGCCCGGGCTAGCCTGGGGCTCACTATGTCACCCGTATAGGCCTCAAACTTGAGAGTCCTTTGTCTCCCAAGTGCTATCAGTGCTGGGAATACAGGCCTATGCCACCAAAGTCTACTGGCTAATACTGGTAACACCAGTCAGTGTGATTACAATTGGTTGATTTTTTTTTTTTTAGGATATCTGTTTCTTTTTAAGAGTCTGAGAAGAGATAGAACTTGGCATGGTATTCTAGGTCTGAGAATTTGCTTCACCAAAAGTATTGGGTAATTTATAATTAACTGATAACCAGTAGTTGTATTCCTGGAACCAGCAACAAGTTGCTAACTCATCTCTCATTTACCTAGGAACAGACAATCACACTTTTGGGGCAGAATACTCAGGAAAATTGGGAATAAATTTCTTAGCTTCATGGCCTTGGACAAACTACTTCCTTAGCAACCACTCACTGGGGAAAGCATGCTCTATACAAACAAGGCTTGCTGGGCGAAGCTCATATATATGATTCGCCAACATTAAATTATTAAGTTAGATACTTTTAATGTGTAATATAAATAGGCCAGAGTAAGGCATTATTTTGCTCAACATTTCTATCTTAGGGCTTTTTTTTTTTTTTTTTTTTTTTTTCATCTTTATTAACTTGGGTATTTTTATTTACATTTCAATTGTTATTCCTTTCCGGTTTCCAGGCCAACATCCCCTAACCCCCTCTCTCCCCTTATATAGGGCGTTCCTCCCCATCCTCCCCCATTACCACCCTCCCCCAACAATCCCATTCACTGGGGTTCAGTCTGGCAGGACCAAGGGCTTCCCCTTCCACTGGTGCTCTTACTAGAGTATCCATTGCTACCTGTGCAGTTGGAGCCCAGGGTCAGTCCATGTACAGTCTTTGGGTAGTGGCTTAGTCCCTGGAAGCTCTGGTTGGTTGGCATTGTTGTTCATTATCTTAGGGTTTCTACTGCTGTGAAGAGACACTAAGACAATGGCAACTCTTATAAAGGAAAACATTTAAATGGGGCTGACTTACAGTTTTAGGGAATTAGTGCATTATTCTCATGGTGGGAAATATGGTGGCGTGCAGGCAGACATGGTTGGTGCTGGAAAAGGAGCTGAGAATTCTACATCCGGATCTATAGACAGCAGAAATGAATCCCCCACTAGGCTTAGCTTTAGCATTTGAGACCTTTAAGCCTGCCCTCATAGTGACACACTTCCAACAAGGCCACACCTAATCCAACAAAGCCACACATCCTAATAGTGGCACTCATTACTGTGGGCCAGACAGTTAAATGCGTGAGTCTGTGGGGGCCATTCCTATTCAGACCTCTAACTACAACTTGCCCTTACCACCACTCCCGAGACAGGGTTTCTCTGTGTAGTCTTGGGTGACCTAGAACTAGTTCTGTAGACCAGGCTGGCCTCAAGCTCACAGAGATCTATCTGCCTCTGCCTTGCCAGGATTACAGGTGTGTGTCACCTTTCACCTGACTGATTCTACCCAACATTTAAATGAGCACTTGAGTTTGTAGTCCTGTTTCATAAGCATCAAAAATGAATATGTTTCATTAACATTTTATTAAAAAGTCCTAAAAACTAAAGAAATGACCACTATTTACAGACAAAAATTTATTCAAATATCACTGGACTTGTAATTAACTGCCGAAGACCTCAGTAGTGCAGGGAACAGAAAGGTTTCCTCTTTATTCTTAAACAATTAGTGTTTTGTTTTCTTCTGCTAGTGATGATGATTTAAGATGTCCATTGAAAAATCCTGGAATGTAATTCAGTTACCAGTTCTTACAGATAACTTTACTGCCATTACTGCCTGGAATAAACCCTGGAAATAAATCTCTTTGGAAACTCATGTAGCCAAAAAAAGGGTTTATCTGTGTCGGTCACCTTTCAGATGGAGATTGAATGCCTTGATTTAATGAACACATTGTTAGTTCATACCTAATTTTATTTTCATAAAATGACTGTGTGTGTGTAAGTAATGTGCCTTAAATACAAGATAACTTTTTCTTCAAGTCTAGAATAGTCGGTTTTATCAGCATATACAAGGAATAAATGCTTCTTAATGGTTTTAAAAGAGGACTTATGTTATTTTTAATTCTGTATATACGTCTGTATGTCTGTGCATAGGTATGTGCACTTATGTGCAGGTGCCCGGAAAGGCCAGAGGCGTCAGATCCTTTGGAGCTAGAGTTACTGGGGATTGTGAACCACCCAGTGTGGATGCTGGGACCCAAACTGGGGTCTTCTGCAAGAGCAGTGTCTGCTTTTAACGTCCAACCCATCTTTCTGATTCTGTTGAATTTTTTGTTTTGTATTTGGAAGATTTTTCTAGTTTGAGTGCCATTTGATTCTGCTTTTACTTAAGTTTTACTTGGCAGAATTATACACTTAAGTTTACAAAAGCTCACAGGCGGGATAAAAGGTGGAAACACTTCTTAGCAGTGATGTTTATGCTTTATTTTCTCCTTGTAGGTAACTTTCCTTTAGATTGTGATTTAAATGCAAAATCAGGTTGTTTATTTGCAGGTGGATCTCTTGTTAGAGCGTCAATTTGATGAAGATCTAATTTTTAAAAAATTCAATTTTTAAACTTTTTCTTGTTGGCAGCAATTATAGTTAGGTTGTCTTTAGCTTTCTTTCTACTTCAGTTATTTTCAAGAAGGTTCTTAGACTTTAGGGGTGAACGCATCCTCGTTTTTATAAGAACTTAGTCATCTGTCTCCTTATGTGTGGTCAGTAGCACTTGGCCGTGGTTTGGTGCAGGGACTGCAGGCTTCGCTATGGGTCATACACAGGTGGCATTGTGTTCACTTAACAAAGGTATGATTTTAATTTATTGGATTGAGAAATTTGGAGCAGGAAACATTTAAATTTGTTATGAAAGTCATCCAGTAGGGAGGGGAGGTAGACGGTACAGGGGAGGGACAGACAGCAGGACAGAAGAGGGAGGGCTGAAAAGTAGAGTGGGGGAGCCTGTCTCCGGAAGTTTTGAGGTCAGTCTTAGTCAGAGGTCACACCCTGTTATTTCTTTGGGTTGTGGACCTGGGGTGTTACCGGTTGTTATCTGCTACACTTTGAAATGTTGATTAGAAGATTGATTTTTGTTCAGGGCCTTTCAACATCTGGATTCTTTAAACCATTGAATTTCTGATCTATTTTGTGTAATCTGTGTGTCCCAGGGTGGCAAAATATCCACTATACCTGATAGGAGAAGGTTTGGAAAAGGGACTGATTACCCTACATTTCTGATTTCTGTAAGATGGATGCTAATAATTCTATGTGGAGAGTTAAGAGGCAAGCTTTGAGGTGATGGTCCAAGTTCAGTGTGTTTCCTGTCAAATGATAGTAATAGTTCCTACAGCTCTCTAGGGTATCGGGAAGACGGTGGCATTATGCATGCAAGCCTTAGCACAGTGTCTGGCTCAGCGCTCACTCAGTGCTAGTCGCTGTAGTCAGACATAGTGCAGTGTTAAGTTACTGTTGTGCTTGTGAAGTTGCTCTGTTTTCAAAAACTGATGTCATTTGTGATCTTTCTTTTGAATATGTTCCTATTTTGAATACTGTCTTTATTCAGCAGAAGATATTTACTGAATACCTACTGTGCCAGGCATTGATCTAAGTGACCAAAGCATAAAAATGCCTGCTTGCTTGAAACTTATCTCTGGTTGGAGGGGGCAGGACACACACAATAAGCAAAACAGAAATTAATAAATTGGGCTGGTGGATTTTGTGTGTTGGAAACGGCCATTAATGGGTGTCCCGTATCAGTCCCAGTGTCGTGTTGTGTCATCCTGCCCCCAACCCCCCACTTTAGTTTGGGGGCACCGCGCTGGTCTCTTTGTCCCTAGCTGTCTGTCTTCCTTTGAAGGTAGCCTCAGAGTTTTCATCATTGCCTTGACTTACTGCTTAGCTTGGCTAGCTCAAAGTTAGTCCTTTAATCCCCCAGACTCTGTTTTAGTGTGGCTTTGCATTTCGCCAGCGTCCCACCTTTAGCCTTTCATCTCTGTCATTCTCAAGAGACAGTTCACAGAAACCCTTTTTACATGTATTCCATGTTTATGCAGCATTTTCCCATTCTGTGTTTCCTAACCCTTTTCATTTTCTTTAACTAGGATAGTTAGCTTGCCAGTCTCATTTTAAAAATCCTTTTTTTTCTTGTATCTTCAGTTAAATTGTGAATCTTTTAAGGTTACAGACCTTGTTTCCATTCCAAGTTGAGCTTTCTTACTTACGAAGAAGGACCATACTTGTTCCAAGGGGTGTTGAGAGGTATGTAGAAGGACCTTCACAAACAGTGGCTCCGCCTTCCTTGCCCACTCTGGTTGCTGCAGCTGTGGCCTCAGTGCTCAAGAACGCTTGTGTGTGCTTGTGTCTGTCTGGATTGGGAGAGCTTCCAGTTTCACTTCCATTTTCTTAATGGGTACAGTTTTAGGTTTCTTTCTTTCTTTTTTTTTTTAATGATACTTTTCAAAAATCACATGGAAATGTGATGACGTAACAATGATTATAAAGCAGGAACTCAAGGCGCCCTCACGTGGGTGCTCACACTGGTTGGAGGAGCCTTAGCAAGCTCCTTCAGCTCTCTGCAGTGTATCCATATGGTGGGGAAATAACACCTACCTCGCAGATGCTTTTAGGAAAAATGAGATCACAACACTGTATCTGGATGTAGTAACTAATCTCTAACAGTGGAGGTGTTTCTGATGGTCTCAGCTATGTGGAGAGAGAAGAAAGGAGGAGGAGCAGAGGGGGAGATGTGGGGGAGGAGTGGGAGAAAGAGAAGAAAGAACTAACTAAGTCACCAACTGCTGGGATCTAATGAATATATAAACTGCTATAAATGATATATAGTACAGTATTCAAAGGATTATCTGGTCTAAAATACCATTAATGCCAGTATCGGGAAGCCTGCTTTGTAATTAAGTCTCTACTCTTTCATTTGGATCAGTTTTTTATATATTTTACCAGTTAGATTCTGTTTAAGAATTGATTATTGATAAACATAAGCATGGTTAGAACTTATTTAATATTCATTCTAAGAAAGATTTAGAGGGAAGTCAATTTTTTAAGGTGAAAGGGCAGTTTAAAAGTATATGCTGAAACTGGAAAAAGTTTTCCACATTTCTGGCAGGTTTTACTAATTTTTTTTTTCCTTTTCTTTTTTTCGGAGCTGGGGACCGAACTGGTTTTACTAACTTTTTATTTGGTAATCTACGCATGTAAAAGTCTGTTGAGACCTGAGGCTTGGGAGAGAGGAGCGCCAGAATGTGTGTTTAAAGTGACGTATTGAAAGGGAAAGCACATGTCTAGGTGACGGAAATGACCTGGTGGGGAACTTGCCCTGTGTGTTCTTTCTCTCTCCTTGTCTTACTTTATTACTTGACAAGCAGAGGACTTCCTATCTGTCTTCTCTTGTTATTTTCCTCATTGTTTAAAGTTGGTCTCGCTATTCCCCAGGGAGTTTCCTTTCTTTGCTGCTGTCCTTTTCTGTGCTTTCACCTCAGGGACTCTGGGCTGGTAACCTTTCTAGTGCAGATCCTGTCTACATGCAAACTTCCTTGTACTGTCTTCTGATTCCTGGGACACTTTAAGCCCTAAAGCCTAAAGCTGAGTTGGGAGGAGCAGACCTTTCTCTCATGTGATATTTATTGCTTGTGTGACATAAATTTCAGTTTTTGTCATTCACATGAATTTTGTCATTTGTGTGCAAAAGACTGGCTGTATCTTGAGGTCTATAAAACATATGCATACTTTACATTTTTGCGTGTCTGTATGTGTGCGCTTATATGTGTGTGTATATAGCTATCTTAGTATTGGTTCTGGAATCTCCCAAGGCTACCAGAAGCTGCAGCACTGCTTATAACCAAGTGCATCATCCTGCATACCTTGTCTCTAGGTTACTTCTAGCTAATACTGTGTGAAGGCGATAGATGTAAACAATTTTAAACCCTATGTTTAGGACAAGAACAATGTGTGTATCAGTTGCATAGAGCAATTTTTCTTTGTGTGTGTCTACTCTGACATATGTGTGGGTAGAGGCGGGAGGTTGAGATCTGCTTTGTCTTACACGTTTTTCTTATTTTTTGAGACAAGTCTGTCATTGAATCTGGAACTCATCAATAGGGATAGGCTGGCTGGCCAGTATGCTCTAGAGATCCACCTGTCTCTGGCTTCCTGCTGTTGTCGGCTTAATGACTTTTTTTTTTAACGTTTATCCTGGGGATCTGAACTGTCTTCATGCTTGCATAACAGACTGTTTATTGATTGAGCCATCTCCTCCAGTCCAACAAGCACTTTTTAGATTGTTGTTTGCTTGTTGGTGTTTTTTGAGACAGGGCTTCTCTGTGAAACCTTTGCTGCCCCAGAACTTGCTCTGTAGACCAGGCTGGCCTCAAAGGCTAACTTTTAATTTCTATCTTCAATGATTTTGATCTTCACTTAAACTGGGGCTATTGAATCTGTGGATTTGGAGCCCATAGGTGTAGAGGGCCAACTGTGCTTTCATGCGTATTTGTCTCTGTGCTGTGCTGTTCTCTGCCTGGAGTAGTCTTTTTTCTCTTGGACCATACTTAAAAAATCATCCTAGGAAATGTGCTCTGATTAATTTAAGTACAGTGTCTTTAGCTTACAGCATGTGATGGGAGTCTCTCTCTCAACTGTCTTTGAGGATGGGGTCATGCCTTACTCACTTTGTTTAGTGCATCTCCTCCCCCAGAGGCCTTACCATTCTTGCTATGTAGTAGTTATATGGCTTGTGAACCAACACTGGAACACATAGGAAATCTTTTCAATAATCTCTAAACTGGAAGCTTTGTCTTGTTATCAGTATATTCAGGTACTTAGTAGTACCTTCTTTAGAGGTATTCTGCAAATTGTTATTGAGTGAATTAGAAGTAAATTTTATATGATCTATTTATATATTTATTTGCTTCTATGTTTGTGTTTCTGTGTGAATGCAATGCCACATGTGTGTTAGTGTCTGTGAAGGATCCAACACTCTCACACAAACATACATACAGGTAAAACACTGACTCACATAAAATAAGTGAATAAATAAATAAATCTATCTTAAAAAAAAAACAAACCAGACATCTGCCTTTTGCCTAGAGACTTGATTTCTACTTTTCATTCAGATATTGTCTGATCAGAAACTTTTACCATTGCCAAATTTTTCATGACCCCCACACTGAGCTGTGTAATCCCCGATGGGATAATGACCCACAGTTTAGGAAACTGTGATCTACAATGGGCTGAAATGATGATTTTGATTGATCTCTGTTTTTTGTTCACAGGCCTTTTCTGGTGTTATGTTTGTTGAAAAAAAGAATGTTGTCCTATTAGCCTTACATTACATAAGAGCTGTTATTAAATAATAATGCTAAATAAAACTTGAAGCCAAATGAAAGCTCAGTTGGAAGTAAGGAAGTTGCCACTATATCTCTTTTCTTTTGATGATTGATTTTAACATCAGACTTGTCCTAGTAATTTATAGGTAATTAGCTAGGAGGGAGAATTGTGTGAATCTTGGGGGTAGGCATATAGATTTGATCATCTGGTAAATTAATAATTTGATACTTGTCACCGTGGTCATCACTAGCACTTAGTGAATGTTTACTGTGTCAGCCACTGTCTGTGTTAAGGACTCCCACACACAGTGTTTGCAGTTTATTTCTTACTTTATCTCATGCTGTAGTTAGAGGAAACATTGAGAGCATTGAACACAAGGCTAGGAATTTGATCTCCCAGAAATGATGTGTGGTGCTTTACATGGTAAGCAGTACTACAGGAGAAAACTTTGGAGGATTTCATTCTGTTGGAAGCAGAATACAGGCTCAAAGGAAAGCAGTTCCCAAATATTTGTCCATTTTCAAAATCATTGTAAAGTTTAAGTCTGTATTTGAATGGCTTTCTATGAACCTCGGCTTTCACCGTCACTTTTGCCAGGTTTCCAAGACATTTCGATTCACTTGCAGAAGTTTGTTAAGGTAAAACATATTTAAAACATGAAGCAGGATGGTGTGGGTGCAGTTCAGTGGTAGTGTGCTTGCCTACAAGGCACGGGGCTCCATACCTAGCACTGCCAGAATGGGGAGTGGAGTGAAGGGACTTTGTCAATTTTATAGTCAGTTAATAATTTTTAAAATTTTAATTAACTAGTTAGGTCAAGGTTTCAGGCAGTCTGGGCTGACCTTGAACTCCTGGTCCTTCTGCCTCTAGTTCCCCACTGCTGGGATTGCAGGCATGCACTGGTGTTCTCAGAGAAGGAGATGAAACTTTGAAATATCATTTTTGAATTGAAAATTAGGGTTGGGTATGTGTGTGAAGCATAGCAGAAATTTGAGAATTAACAAGTATTAACTTGTTAATCTCTTGAATGTGTTATTTAACTTAGTGTGGTTCTGTGGAATAGTTCCCTAATGCTATTTCGTTTTGGTCAGGTAAAGCATGTCACTTTTTCTTTCCTAGACTTTGTCTAGAATGAGCCCGTACTCAGTATATTATTGACAATGCATTTAAGAAGCACTTCTGATGCTTGCCCTAAGATATTTGTTTGTTTCTCTGGGAGACATAAAAGTTTCACATTTTAATTTATTAATTCTTTTACATTACAAGAGCTATCTATGCCTGAAGATTGGTTTTTAAAATATTTTATTTAGTTATTGTAGTGGTGGAACTCAAACCCAGGTCCTGTGCATGCTAGGTGGGCAGTCCACCATTTTTTAGTAAATGATGTTATATTTATTTAAACTTTGCTGATTTGAGAACTTTAAATTGTGTGCTTTTCTAAAAAATTATCAGAGGTTACCTGTAAGAGTAGATCTATTAAAGATTAAAAAATAGCAAAATGGGGGTGGCTGGAGAGATGACTCCACAGATAAGAGCTTGTCTGTACTGTTCTTTCAGATGATCTAGATTCAGCACCCCTACCCCCAGCTTATAACCTCCAGTGACCAGTTGCCGGGGTACCAGCACTTATGTACATGCCCCTAACCCACAATTAAAAATAAAATAAAGATTTGGGGTAGAAAGTCTGAATTTGGTCCTGAGATTCTCAGTTGGTACTTGCCTCCAGGTCTGACATCTTGTTTAATCCCTAGAACTGACATGGTGAAAAGAGAGAACTGACTCCCCCAAGTCACCTCTGACCTCCACATACATATTGTGGGACCTATATAGCAACACACAGTGCGGAGTTTGGCTAATGGAAACTAGTGATTGGGGCACAGAGAATCAAAGTCTTATATTCTTCACATCCTTGGATATTTGTTTCTACAGGTTTCTTTCTTAAAGTGGCTGTTAATATTGATATTGTAGAAGTCCATGGATAGAAAAAATGCTGACTGCTTAATGCCAGATACTGCAGCGTCAAGGGTTTATCTACCTCTCACACATTCCTATTTCCTAGTGAAAGCTAGGTGTGAAGATGGCGAGTGCTTACTGTTCCACCTTGACTTCAGAGTTGACCTAGGATCATGTGCAGGACACATCAGAGCTACCCTATATGCCTGCACTGTTTGCCAGTTTATTTCTTATGTATTTCTAATAGAACCTAGCCTAGCCCACATATAGAAGTCTTAGCTCTTTTCAGGGTCAGTTTGTTATATATTCTCTAAGTTTGCACGCGCACGCACACGCGCGCGTGTGTGTATGTGTGTGTGTGTATGTGTATGTGTGTGTGTGTGTGTGTGTGTGTGTGTGTGTGTTTGTTCCAGGGAACAAACTCACGTTGTTAAGCTTGGAAGTAATCACAGTCTTGCTGGCCCTATTTTTCTTATTAATTAGATTTCAGGCTTTATATACTTAAATAAATATATATATTATATATTGCATTACATAATAGTTAATATATAATATATATAAATGAAAGATATGGATATATGTTTTATGTATATTTATATTTTTATTTGTTTCCCTTGAATAACTGAGTTTCCCTAAAGTTCTTGAATTGACCATGCTGGATATCAAACCGAACTTTTTTTACCACTCACTGAGCCTCATAGGTGTGGATGAGAACTGAGGCTGCCTCTTTCTCCCATTCTCTTTCATTCCTTTCCCTTCTCTTTATATTTCTCTTTTCCTCCCTCCCCCAGTCTCCTTCCTTTCCCCAGCTGCTTAGGAAGACAGACAGATACACACTAAATTTACAATCTAGTTTGTGCACACAGTTGATGGAGAAACACAGCTTTTACAAGATACATCTTTTTTCAAACTGTGAAGTTTTGAGTATGTTGCCTTTATTTTACTGACTTGGGAAATTGAATTGTCACTTATGCTAATGTGATATATTGGAATTTGGGTTAGTGATCAAGATTGGCATCATTAAAGAGAAATAAGCCATATTTTTTCTCATCTGAGAAGTCACCTGCTTTCCACGGCTGCATAGACAATGATTACCAACTTAGCACCTGACAGTCCGCTTAGGAATCTGGGTCTGCTTCTGCTGGAGCAGTCGTCAGGGAACATCCAGGCTGAGTGAAGTTCATCCTCTGTTGTCTCTCCTTTTGATGCTCTGACTTGTCTGGAGGCTTACTGGTTGGCAGAATGATGGTTGTAGGGCTGATGTCCCTGTTTTCTTGCTAGCCACAAGCCAGGGATCCTTGTGAGTTCCTCAGAGGCCTGTTTTGTGTTCTAGCCTCATGGCTCTCCCACAGGTATAGAGCTGAGTCAAAGGTTAGTGATAGAAACATCTGCATATGTGCACTGGGTGGCAAATGACACCTGTCACGTGTGCTTGTTTGCTCTTACCCTATGTGCTGTCAGTCAGCTTTACTGGGGCATACTTTATATGAAATAAGCACATATATTTAAAGTGTATGATTTGAAGAGATTTGAGATATGTATATATCATGAAAAAAACACTGCCACAAGGGAAGACGTTTCATCATTCTTTAAAGATGGTTCCTCATCCAGTCAGGTAGTTCCTCCTAAAGTAACTTCATCTTCTGACACTTACTCATTTCTGCTTTTCTAGCCTAGTTTTTAAATAGCCTGGTATTTTAAATAGCATGAAGAAAAAAGGGGGAGATGGAGACAGGTTATTCCTGTTTTTTAAATACTACTTTATCTTACTTTATGCCTATGGATGTTAGTTTGTGTGGACGTCTGTACATCACAAGCGTGATTGGTGTCAGAAGAGGGCATCACACCCTGGACTGTTACAGTGGTTATGGGCCACCGTGTAGGTGCTGAGACTAAACTTCTGGAAGAGTGGCCAGTGCTTTTGACTGCTGAGGCAGCCCCCCAGTTCTCAGACATACCATTCTTCACCTGTGCTTTCCTCAGATTCTTTCTTGGCAAAATAATTCTTTACCAGGTATTGCTTTATTGTTTTGGGATGTGGTAAAATGATTCTTGTAGTTTATCAAGATAGTTACAGCATAATCTTATTCTATGTTAGCTTTTCTAAGATATAGTAAGGAACAAAAAAGATAATTTCACATTAGAAGTTCTACTAGTACTGAATCTTTTCAATGATTAATGAAAAAACAGCAATCCTGGAGAAGTAAGAATGTAATCATCTCAAATTTTCTGTTGTTACAATTCATGTCACAGTGTGAATTTAGGAGACATGAACAATTTTCCTTGTAGTCACTTACTGTCACCCTCCCCTGCTCCTTGTATTAAGCAGTGTTGTCAGTGCAGGAAGGTCTCTAGGAATCCTTGTTTCTTGCAGCAGAAGAATAAGGGAGCTCAGAGGAGCTCAGTGAGACCCTGTAAAAGCTGTCAACTATCGATAAGACAGTGTTGAACAGTGCCACATGCCTGAATGCGTAGTTTCTATTAGGGTATTGAAACAGGTAATCTTAGTGTATTTTATGTGTTTACTATCCATTTGTATAATATATCCAAATATTATTACTTCTGCATTTAAGCTAAGAGGACGTATTGAGGTAGTGTTATTTTAATATTAAATCTTCGGGGTCCTGTGTGTATTTTATCCTTTACATGGTAGTTTTAATGTCACTTCCTTGCTTCTTCCTTCCCTCCCTTCTCCCTCCCTCCTTGGCATGTAGCTTAGATTGGCCTCAAGTTCCCTGGGTAACCAAAGCTGGTTTCAGACCCCATGTTCTTCGTTCTTGTGCCTCTGTGGGGTGGGTCTGCTCAGGTCGCAGGTGCAGAGGGTGGGTCTGCTCAGGTCGCAGGTGCTCGCTAGCCACCGGCTACTCCCCTAGACGGTGCTTCTGTTCCACATAAGGAACTCTCCTATGCAACAGTACGTGACTCCCTAAGAAATCAGTCGCCTTTGGAAAATGTCCGATTATCTTGTAAGTTAGGGTGGTAGCTCAGAAGGTTCCTGCGGTTTATTTTGTGAAGGTAAATATGCTGTAATACATTTTTTATTATACAAATGATGACATTATTGAAGAGGTGGTGGGGTCTGGGAAAGAAACTTTCTTCCTCAATCCAGAGTTAACTAGTAAACTTGTGTTGAGTTTCCTTCTTGTAAATGCTTCACTTAAATCAAAGAGAGAAATAGATTCTTTTGTGATCTTAATTCTTCAAATTAAAACATTTATTATTAACATCTGTTTTACTGCTAGATATTTTAAAGTTTTGCATTCTCTTTTTCTCAGTTTGTACTCACTACAGGGTCTGCTTGTGATACTCTTACAATAGTTTAAATGTTTTCTGGATAGAATTAGAAATCTGTTTTAATTTATTAAATTTTAACTTATTAAAGATACAGTCTTATAACTCAAGGTGGCCTGGAATTTACTATGTAGGTGAAGATGGTCTTTGACTTCTTATCCTTGTGTCTATAAGGAGTGCTGCCCTAACTGCCTAAGGGAAGCTATCTCCTGTCTCACCCTTACTTTTTCAGGCACAGAAAAAGAGGTAAAGTAGAATAAATGGGAAAACAGAAGCCAAGAGTTCTCTTTTACTTTGTTTATAGAATCAGAAGACTGTGAGGTTCTGTTGTGCTTTCCCAGGTGTTCCTGTCCTGTCTCTCTGTGTAACTTTGTCTGTCTTGGAACTACAGTGTATACCAGGCTACTCTTGAACTCAGAGATCCACTTGTCTCCCTCCTGAGTGCTGGGATTAAAGGTGTGCACTACCATATGTGGCCTTACCTGGCATAGTGCCATCTGTTTCAATGAAGGGAAGAGGACTTGTTTAATCACCACTGTGACAAAACCAAGGAAGACAAGATTTATTTTGGCTCATGATATAAAAAGGGATGTATGGTGTGGAAGGCAGGCAGCAGGAACTTGGGCTGTCTGGTTGTACAGTGTGACCTAGAAGACTGCATTTTCTTGAGCAGAGGGTTCTGCATCTCTGGGCCTGCCTGGCTGTTTCATAGGGTAGCAGGCACACTGTTACTGACTACTGCCACTTTTGCCAAGCTGTAGAAGGGCTGCGCTAACTCACCGAGTGTGTCCTAGTTTCCTTCCTCCTCTTCCACTGTTAGGATGATGTTCCACATTTTGTTTAATTACTGACTCAGAAAGCAGCTTCAGCAGTCATTAAAGGAGTACTCCCAGTCACTGTGAGAATCATTATATAACAGTATGTTTCACCCTAAAGAAATTTAAAAAAATTATTACTTATTTGTGTGCACGTGCATGCCTGTGAAGGCCAGGAGAGGGTATCAGATCTCCTGGAACCGGAATGGTTGTGAGCTACCTGATGTGAGTGTTGGGATCTGAACTCAGGTCCTGTGGAAGAGCACAAGTGCTCTCAACAGTAGAGCTATCTTCTCAGCCTTAGCAGTTCCTTTGACATCACCGTCCTTCTGTTATCCAGGAAGCAGTGATTGTCAAGTTCACTTTAATACTGTCTTTTAAGACTCATTACCTGTTGATTGTCTCTGTGTGAGTTTTCTCTGGGCCAGGATCTAACCCAGGATCACTCACGAGTCACATTTATTTGCTGCTGTATTAGCAGCTTTTCTGTTGCTGTGATAAAACACCATGACCGAAGCAACTCCTAGAGGAGTGTTTGGGCTTAGAGTTCAGAGCATAGGGATTCCTTCACCATCATGGCGGGTCAGCATGGCAGCAGGCAGGCCTGACTGCTGCAGTTGGAAGCTTTTATAACTTGGACCACAAGCATGAGACAGAGTAGACAGAGGACAACATGAGTTTTATAAGCCTCAGAACCCCCCCCGACATATTTTTTTTTTTAATAGAGCCATACATCCCCTCCCCACAGTACCAGCAACTGGGAATTGAGTATCTAAAAAGCTGAGACAATGGGGGACATCTCATTCAAATCATCATGGTGTTCTTAATTACCTTTAGTCAGAAACATTTCCAAAATTCTTGCCTTTTATTATTATAGAACTTTGGAAAACTACTGGTTGTGTTGAATCCCTCCGGTTTTTGTTTAATGTTTTGGTGACAGTTGTTGGATACTACAGAAATGATATCATGAGTCTTATTGGAAGGCACACAATATCAGTATGTCCATTCATCTGGTGATGTCAGCATTGTTCAGCAAATGTTAGGCTTGTATACCAGTTGCATGCTAACCTTGCAATTAAGTGTCCTGTGAGGAAGGTACCTTGTGATTAAGTTAATTACCTCATTTTCACCATGCTTTTAGTTTCTAATTTCAAATTCTGTTGATAGTTTGTATCTGAATGAATAGTATTACTTTGGTGGCCAGTGTTATTTTCTGTTCCTATCCTTTCTTCTGTAAGGAAGAGCTGTCTCTTCTGAGTTATGTACTTTAAGTGTAACAAAATAGACTCATGAAGACTCAGATTTTATTCTCTGGATTTCATCTATTTCTTTCTTTCCCTTTGGTACTTTGGTCATCTGAGGTTTGGTCCTCAGGACTCTCTCAAGGCATTTGATCCTTTCATCTTGTTTCCATCACTTTTTGAGCATAAGATGTCCCAAGCTCATCTTGTCCTTTTTTTTTCCCCCCCAGCCCTGAAATTGGCCATGTCACCAAGGACTTACTTGGTTATTTTACTGGGTGCGTTATTTTACTGTGGATTGAAGTCTTTTGAAAATGTTTGTGTTAGAATGACTTTGGATGACCCTGCTGTACAGACACTAGCTTATAGCCAGTGGTTGTCTTTGTGATGGACTTTGTCTCCTAGCAGGTTCATTGTCTAATCATGGATGAGTTTTACATGTTGACATTGTTTCACATGTTACTCCATGGGAAACAACTGATACTTTGGTTTTGTTGAGTGTTTGGTAATAACACTTTAAAAAGCTCTTCTAAAAGTTTTCTTCTAATATTACATGGTATAAAAATGGTTATAGCTTTTATTTACTTAATATATTGTAATAGTTTCAATTTTTCCATAAAGAAAGAAAAAAAGGTTTCTAGGTTCTTCTAGTTCACTTTCATGTTAGAGTTGAGTTACTATCTAGAAAACATTTGTCTGTCTGTCTGTCTGTCTGCCTGCCTGCCTGCCTGCCTGCCTGCCTGCCTGCCTGCCTCCTGCCTGCCTTTGTGTGTGGTTTGGAATGGTGTGTGCTATGTTTATGTGATGTGTGCACATGAGGATGAAGGTGTGCATGCCTGTGCATGGGTCTGTGGAGGTTGGAGGAAGTCTTTGGGTGTCTCCCTTTTTGACTCTGCCTTATTTTGTTGAGCAGGGTCTCTCCTTGAACAGAGGTTTGGCATTCCAGCTAGGCTGACTGGCCAGTAAGCACCTCAGTTTTCTCCTCCTAGTAGGCTAGCTGAAGTCCTCACATTTGCACAGCAAGTGTTCTTTCTGTGAGTGGGCTCCCCAGCTCTGCAGTACATTTTAGATCAGGCTTCACAGTGCCTACAGTAGATTTAATCCCCCCCCCCACTGCTGTGGTTTCTAAAGCATTGTTTGTTCTCAATTTATTTCCTATCTCTGTTGTAAACTTCAGCTTGAAATTGCAACATCTGGAAAGTTGGAAACAAGGAAAACATCATGGAGCATGGTTTATAAACTGCAGCTTCCCAAACATTTTGCTTTTAGCTAAACAAGGCACTAGTACCCCGTTGTACGTGGACTGGGCCATTTTGCTTCACAACATTCACCACAGTTCTCATTAATTTATCTCAGTTTATTTCTAAGTATTTCCCCATGGTCAGCCATGGCAGTGTCAACCTCAACTCAGAATGGGCACAAACACAGCGTCCTGGCTGCAGCCAGAGTACTTACTCGCTCACTCCTGCAGGCGATCTTGATGTGTGCTGAAGCTGTACTGAGGCATTTCCTAGTGACTGACTGCTTCAGACCGCACACGCGCCAGGAGCGCCAGTTCATGCCTCTGTACGCCGGAAGCAGTTCTTAAGCGTCTGCATCAGTCTGCTGTTCTTCAGCTGTTTCTGGTCATTTTTGCAGCTGATTTGCTTAGTGATACTAATTAGCTTTTGTTTATGGATTTATGTTAAAAAGTATGAAATCTGGATGATTGCGTTATGGAAACTAAATTTCTCCATTGGTGTCTATACTTGTTTAGCTGGGTCATGCTGAACTTGACTTCTGGATGCTTCAGGTCAGGGCACTCACATGCAGTGAGATGTGAGAAGGCAAACACTGCTTTGTTGTTGTTGTTAAATATTGAAAAACATTTTGTTTTTGTTTAGAGTTAATGGTGAGTTCATTTTTATGAAGTTCTTTTACTGTTCATCCAGTGAGGAAAGAGTACAAGATCTTGAAATGATTTCTGTTCTGTTTTCATCCCACAGACTGGCTAGGATTGCTGTCATTGGCATATTCATGCAGAACAGCTTATGAGCTGCATCCCTGATCCCGTATAGTCTGCCTCAGAAAACTGAGCGCAAGCATGTTCAGTGTGTGTCACAGGGAAACAGCGAGAGAAGAAACTGGTTTCTTATATAGCTCTAGCAGAGCTGGGGTAGTTAGTTTAATAAACCTAATTTGTAGTACCTGTTTGCTATTTTTTGACATATACGAGAGATTAGTAAGGCCCACGTCCTTATCAATAGTTATTACTTGGTTGTTACCATTTGGTGTTTGACATAGGGTCTGGCTGTGTAGCTTGGGGTGGCATTCCCAATCCTGCTTGTTGAGTCCTGGGCCTACAATCCTGGGCCACCATGGAGGGCTCATTTTAATTTTTTAAAAAGCAGAACCTTGAGAGTATATATATTTTTTTAATTTGGAAGTTCTTTCAGAACTTATCTGAAGTTCTGATTGGCATTGCCCTTCTCATTTGACTCATTTAAAACTGGAGGAAGTAATTTTTCAAAAATCGAGTTTACTGATATTGTTACAAAACATCTTTCAGACTGTCTAAGTAGCCTAGACCTTGGCTTTGGGCCCTCTCGCGCCCACCTCCTGGGTGCAGGAATTGTAGGCTTGCTCCAGCGTATGCCTGCATGCCTGCTTATGACGCGGTGCCGGGATCCAGCCCAGGCCCCTGTGTGTGCTCACAAGCATTCTACCAACTGAGCCCATCTCCACTTGGGCCCTCCTTTTGTATTCATTCCTTCAAAGAGTGCCACTTTAAATTGTGTACAAAAGATATTAAAATAATTCAGATAAAAATGAAAAGGCATTTCAATTTAGTTATCACTTATGATTTATATAATTTATGTAGGGATCCTCACAACCTGTACTATTTGTAAGAATTTTGCAGTAAATACATCACACTTTATATTGAAAATTGAAAAACACTCATTTCAACTGAAATGGTTATGGATACTGACAAGACCAGTACTGTTTTTATGTATAATTTTGAAAAGCCTTATGTCATAGGAGTATTAAGTGCCTGGGGACTCTTTAATCAGGAGCCCTGGAAAGAGCTGCTCAGTACTGACATTTTCTTTGTAGCATGCCTCACTGCTATGAAGGACTAAAAGAAAAGAAACTTCAAACATTGTTCATGGGTAAAAATGTAAATAGTAGGCTGGCAGGAAAGGTGATTGCCGCCAAGCGTCATAACCTGAGTTGGAGGCTGAACCTGTCCCTGTGACTCACCTGATAGAAAGAGAACTCATTGGACGAGTTATCCTCTCACCTTTACACATGTGCTGTGGTTTGTGTGTGTAAATACACACACACACACACACACACACACACACACACACACACCAAGTTTTAGAAAAGATGATAAAACAAGCCAGAAACAATCTCATTTAATAGCTATTTTCACAAGTATATATGTATATATTTAGGACAAACATTTAAGTTACACATTAAATTCCAGTTTGACTTGTATTGTGGGAATATTGTTAATAGATCTCAAATGTTTGATATTTTGATTTTGAGTAGATTATTATCTAACTGTACTCACCAGCTCTCAATAATAACATGGAGATAACATTTATTTAACATTAAATAACATTTATCTATGAAAGCTTAGGCCTTAGCTTGCTAGTTCCCAACTAGCTCATCTAACTTAATTAGTCTGTTTATTCTAATCCACGTAGCCACGTGGCTCATTACTTCTCATTAAGTCCAGATATGTCTGATTTTCTCAGTCTGGCTGCTGAATACCACACCTCTCAATTCTTCCTATAGTACCTATCTCTGCCTGGAAGTCCCGCCTTCCCTCTTCTAGACTGTCATCTCTTTATAAAACCAATCAGAAGGTGGTGAAGAATGTTTACAAAATCCTCAGGCAGGTGACGATCCCATAAAAATAACAATACCAGAATTCAGCTAGTACTCAACTCTGTCAGTACAACTTTTGAATAATACAAAGACAACCTTACACAATGCACAAAAAAATTATTGCAATGGTAGATAGACTGCTTTTTTTTTTTTAAAGCTTGCTTCTTTGTACTTTTACGGCTAGAGGTAGATGTATCTGGAGTAGTTACCAAACCAGCCTTTCTTTTTCTTCTTTTACTAAGCCCAGCAGTAAGTTCTTCATGTCTGATGACCACAGGAATAAGCAGTGTTTCTGCTCGCTTTTATCCCACTGACTGTTATGATCTGCAAAATACATGGTTATGTCTAGAGACTTGCTTTAAAGTCAGAGGAATAAGCCCATGAAAAAAAGAGGAAGAAACATTTGAGCAAACCTGTGAGCTTTTCTTTTGAGGGAATTTGTTCAGTAGCTTGTTTCTGTAGTGAATTCTATGACAATTTTAGGACCACTAGTCCTGAAGAGAAAGTTTTGTAATAAGTTGAAGAAACACCATATACTGACTGTAATTATAGCCTATTAAGATTCACAGTGCACATTAATATGCTAAGGTTTCTGAGCCATCTCTTCAAAAAAGAAACTTACTGAAGCTTGCTTATCCTGTATTTCTTAAAATGTCTTGGACAATGGAATTCTTTCAAGCTTGTCTGTTCTGTGATAAATGCTGCCCTCTAGAGGCATAAATTCACTGGTTCTTCAATTTGAGCATCATAATACTTAGTGAGTAGTAAGTATCTGTGCACAGCAAGTGCACAGGAATGACATAGCCTAGTAGGAAAAGATTGTCTGATGTAACTTTAAGAAAATGTGTGTTCTAAATTGAATTTATTACATAATTGGATCTCTCTTTGGTAGTGCTTGGGATGGAATCTTGGGCCTTGCACGTGCTCTGTGGCCCTTCTACTATTCACTGTGCTACATCTGCTCCTGGATAACATTTTTTAATAGAAGAAATTGTTACTGTTTAATTTTTATTATATTTTAATTTTGTGAACATGTATATAGAGTTCAGAGACTAGCTTTCAAGACTCAGTTCTTGCCTCCTCCTGGGGATCAAATTCAAGTAATCCGGCTTGTCAGCAAGTACCTTGACCTGCTGAACCATCTTGTGGCCCTAATATAGGGAATTGTTGACACATAAGTCTTCAGGCTTCCCCCATTAACTGTGAGTGTTCCTAAGTGGCAGAAGTTATCCTTCCCTCTGTGTGTGTGTGTGTGTGTGTGTGTGTGTGTGTGTGTGTGTGTGTGTGTGTATTTTTCCCAGGCTTTCACCAGGGAACCCACTATGTAGTCCAGACTGGCCTTAAACTCCTAATGAACCTTCTGCCTCATCCCACCACACCCATCTTTGCCTATTTTATTGATGACCTGATACAGTCTAGCTTACGAGAGTGAGCAGTTGTTCCCATAGTCCTTATGGTTTCAAACCTATAACCAGAGCCAAGATCATGTCCTACTACACCATCATCTAGTTAGATTGGGGAAAAATATTGTGTAGAGTGTTTTTTAAGACTTCAAAAACCTTATACATATGTATAGAATTTGTTTCTAAAAATGGGAGGGGAGGGGAGGAAAAAGGGGGGGCAGCCACATACACATAGACAACATTGTTTTCATTTTTGCTGAGTGAGTTAATGTGATTTATTTACAGAGACTCTAGATTCAGGGTTTTAGCTCAAATAGTTCTAATTGTTTGCCCTTTGATTTTGGTATTGCTGTACACTAACTGAAACTCATGGTACAGTTTAATGGAAGTTAAAAGAAAACAGGGTTGATGAAGTTCATTTATCACTAACCATTCAGCTATCTTCCTGACTTTCCAGAAAATTCCACTAAAGATCCTGAAAATACTGCATTTACCTAGGTGGGAATAAAAACCTTTGGGGCACTGTGACTGCTGCTGCAGGTGTCTTTTTCCTCTGTGGAGGAGGGGCTGGTGGGGTTCTGGATGCTCTCAGTTCCGTAAGAAAGATAGGCATCATTCCATAAGGAAACATGCTAAGTGTGATGGTCAAAGATACATTGACTATGGCTATAAAATGGTAGATTTTCTAGATCTCAAATAGAAGGGCAACCCATTAGGATCTGTTACGTTCTGCCCTGTGCCACTCTCCTCATACTGGAGATTGAACCTCGGCCTTTGAGCATAGTTTGTATTTCAAGATAGTATCTAAGTTCTACAGGGTTGCCTTGCGTTTGGGATCCTTCATGGCCTCTGGGTGTTTGTAGTACAGGCCTCTGCTAGAGGGATGGCTAAGTTCCTTTTGATGTGCTTATGTGTTAACACGTTGTCCCTCATTCTTTTCATTCCTACTCCCCTACTGCAATTTAGTCTTTAGGTTATAGAAAAACCAGGAAATGGTCATCACTTAGTCTTTCTGCTGTTAGAGCTGCTGTAGCAGCTGATAGGACTGGGTTTTACTTTCCTGTGAGGAGCAGAGGATTGATTTTATACAAGTCTTAGACTCTGTCATCCTGAGGATCTTGTTTGGAGTTTATTGTTAAGAATAATTGTGTATGTTGGGTCATGTTTTTGATTGTTTATTTCAGATAGCTTGTTGGTATTGGGACATTTGTATGCTAGGCTATAATACACAGAATCCTTTGCAGTAAGGTACAGGCATGTGGTCTAGGCATCATGCATCCATGTGATGCATAAGATACAAATTCAGACGAGGAATGCAAGGTAACAGCGTATGCTTGGAGCAGGCTGCTTCATGTGGTATGGGGCGTGAGACGCTGAGCTCAAGGAGCCAGCAGTGGCAGAGGGACCAGTGAACCTGGTTCTGCTCACTGAGCTTTTGTGGTGCTAGATTGCTGTTAGGAGATTTGATTGACTCTGCTGTTTCCTGGCTGTGCAGCCAAGAGCTGATGCTCTCTCTCTCTCTGAGGAGAAGCCTTTGAGTCGCCTAATATGCTTTAACAAGTTCTTTTCGGCAACTTAGGTCCCTGGTTTTATATAGATTTTTCGTAAGCATTTTATCTTTCTAAGACCTAAAAATTGTCAAGTGCTTCATTCACAGTTTTTCTTCCCCAGAGGTTTACATTTTCGCCACCAATTTTCTTGCTGAGTGTGTGTTTGGCACCTTTGAATTGTTTTGGTGTTTTGTCCTGCACCTTCTCAGCTTCAGTTCCGAGGCGGTTAGGGAACTTTCCTCCAGCTGGCTCTTTTTTCTCTTTCTGACTGCCAGCTGCAGTCGTCTAGGTGTGAAGTGTTGCTTTTCCTTCTGTGTGCATCTTAGTGGCACACTTAGATGAGAGGATCCCTCCCTGAGAGCTGGAAGCAGGCTTCTCTGTCTCTTGCATTACCAGGCACAATGCACTGTTTAGATTCAAGGTCACCTGAAAAATCACAGTGAGGCCAGGCCAAACGGGGTGAGATAACAAGCTAGTTAGACTTGATTTGCCTTAGCACTCTGCCCAGGACATCCAATTTCCTTCTTCCTTACTGACGCTCAGATCTGCTCTCATTCGGAGGTCATGGCCTTACCATCTGAGAATTACTGTCTTTGTAATGGTTTATGATTTTGCCTTGACAAAAGCCTCTGTTTATCTGCTAGTTCCTTTCATTGTACCTTTTGGATTTGGAATTCATCATCAGCATGCTTACTATTTTAAATACCATTAAAATTCTGTATAAATAAGGAAGTGAATCAGACACACTGTAGAAATTCAGAAGGTACTAAGACATACCTTTTGCACCTATTTCAAGGTTAAGGAAACATTAACCTTTGGCCTCCTATGCATCCTTCACCTGATGCTCTGAACTGATGATCCTCCTGTAGTAGCTTCCTGACTTGTAGGAGCTTTTCTTCCTTTGAAGTTCTTTCCTTCTCAGCTGTTCTCACTTAGTTACTAGGTACCCCATGTCCTAAGGCCCTTTGGCCATTCCATTCTTGTTTTTGTATGTCTGAGACATACATAAAATGACCTGAACAACTTTATGTCCCATTGCTTTCTAGATGTATTCCAGATGACAGAAAAAACCTCATTTCTTAAAGCCTCCGTCTCCATGTTGAGTAAGAGTCAGTTTTGCTGAGAGATAACTAGGTTTTGTCTTTTGGCATGTGCTCGCACATGGTATTATAATCAAGTGTGTGAGTTGATCTGAGATAGGCGCCAGAAAGTAGGGGGTCAGACGATCTTGGTTCAGGTATTGCTTTTGGGTCTAAAAGTTAAAGCTTGATACCTGCTGCCATGTTTCCCTTAATTTTATCTCGCCTCCAATTGACCTATTTGAGTTTGATGTCAAATTTATTTTTTTATTTTACTTTTTAGTGAAGTTGAATATCTTTAGTCATTCCGGTTCCTGTTCTTTGAATCTTTGTGTGCTTTACATTTATTTATTGTATTTTGACTTTATATTGATTTCTGGCACTTAATAATGCATTACAAGTACTTTTCGAGGCTCTCTTACACTCAGTTCTGTTAGTGCCTTAGCTTGTTGCTTGAGTGTGTAGTTGATGTTGAGTGTCAGCCTGATAGATTGAGCCAAGCCTAGGACCTTAGTAACGGACACTTCTGGGTGTTTCCAGAGTGGATTAATTGAGGGCAGAGCTGCCTTGACTGAACTGTACCAGTCAGAGACTGAGAGGCAGATAAAGTGAACCTGGGAACGAAAATCAGGTGTACACAGCTGTGATCCCAGTACTCCAGAGGTCAGGAATTAAAGGCACCTTTGTCCTACACAGTAGAGCCCTGTTTCCAAGACCAGGGACTGAGAATATATCCAGTGGTAGAATGTTAACAGAGCATGTGCAAGGCCCTGGGTTAGATCTCTAGAATTAATTGTACCTCATCCCATCCAGCAAGAAGGGGGCGGAAACCTGAGGGTGGAGGTGCTAGGGGAAGCCTGTTGGCATAGACACACATCCTGTCTTTCAGCTTCCTGACCACTGTGATATAACACCATGATAAGAGCTACTCTCCTGTGTCATATCCTCCTGCCATGGTAGACTACAACCCCAAGTCGGAGGAATCCCTCCCTCTTTAAAATGATTTCTGCCATGTCCTTTTAGTGGTGGGAAAGCCTGGCTGCGTTGTATTTGCTTTGTCTCTAGTCTCTGGACTGACTTGGTGTGCCATCATGACTTCTTGTCAGCATCACGTTGTTAAATGAGAACACGTCTAATGTGTCTCTGATGTCTAATAAAGCGAACCTTCTCTGAAACTTAGGTCAGCTTATCAAGTTTCAAACATCCTTCCAAAATAAATCTCATAGCAAGCAATTCCCAACAGCTATTGGAATTGTGATTGGAATCTCACTGAATTTATAGCTTTCAGTGCTGTACGGCCATCTGTCTCCATCTCTATGTACTGGTTAATGTCTTCTGGTCTAGTTGATGGCTTTCATAGATGTCATCTTTAGATTTACTCCTGTTACTGTAGCTCTGGCTGGCCTAGAACTTGCTAGGTAGACCAGGCTAGCTAGCCTCAAGCTCAGATATCCACCTGCTTTTGCCTCTAAAAAGTGCTGGAATTATAAGCATTGCCATCATACCCCACGGGCCCATCATCTCCAGTTTTACCTCCCCATTTTTGCCCCCCCCAAACTCTTAATACAAAAAATAGGTTCTTTTGGGTATCCTCTGTTGATAAGCCTATAGTTAGTAAATGCTGGTTGTTAATGCTGTCCAAGCCTGTTCCTTTTATTTTTTCTTATACTAACAACACTTCCTTGTTCTTGGCTATTTTTATGCTAGTTTATGGAGAAGAGAGGTGGATTTGAATTTTAAGGACCAAAAAGTAACTACTTATAAAGGTTAAGTATCTAGTTCCAACTAGCAGCCCCTTGTAGGGCAGAAACTTTGTTCCTTTGCAGTCCTGTTAGTTGTACTGACATGTGAAGATCACCTTCATGCTGGCTCCAAGATTAATTTGTAAGAATGGCCTTCTTAATGGGGCTTCTGAGGGAGACTATACAGAACTGTAAAGACAGTCAATATTTAATATATTTCTGTAACTGAAATTACTCTGTTTGGATACCTATTGTAACCTGAATCCTTCTTGGTGTTTGAGATGTCTTATACTTTCTTATAACATGGCATAAGAGAATAACTTGGATAAAGCCCTTTATGCTTCATGCTTTCCTTCATCAGTAGAAGTATAATCACACCTTACCATCTAGATGACTACTAGATTAAATAATGCCAGAAGGCATTCAGAAGAGTCTAAGCCCAGGGCTTGACCTTCAGTGGGCTGCCACCTACTTACTGCCTTTCTGGAGACTTTTTTAAATTCTAGGAAGATACAGGTATAACTGCATTTCCAGCCCTATAGTAACTCTTCTTGGCGTAGTAATTGCATGAATGACTAGCTAGAATTCTGGGTTTAACTTCCTGTGATTTTTTTTTTTTCTCCTCTGAAGCCTATTCTGGTTTGCATGGAAATTATGTTAATGATTGTCACACCTAGCTAATCACATGTCCTTCAAGAATGCCGGGTTAGTTGTTGCCACTGTAACTACTGTACTTTTCTGAGCACTATCTCGCTCTGTTTCCCTTTCCTCTTATTAACTTTTCTTCATTTTTATACCACTTAAATGCTGCTGCAGTTGAAAGCCACCTGGAGGGTACACACGTGTGTGTGTGTGTGTGTGTGTGTGTGTGTGTGTGTGTGTGTGTGTGTGTGTCTATATATAAGATTATAAAGACTGTTGTAAGTCCATGGGCATCAAAGCAGTTATGTGTTAGCTTGGCTGCCTGATGCAGCTTTTCCTCAGGTGACTGCTTTCCTCCTCCCCAGCGCCATCCAATCATTTGTTCTCTGAGGGCTCCCACTAGGCTCTTTCTACAGAAGACTTCGTTCTCACTTTCTAGGGAAGACAGGACTCTGGGGATGTTCCTTAGTGTCTTCCTTCTTACTGGGATAGGCTCCTTTCCTCTCGACCTCAAACAAGTTCTGCGCCTGTGTCCTTCTTCACCATCAAGCCAAAGTTAAAGCTATTTTCACTTACCTTTCCCCTTCAATTTAGTTATTAAGGAAAAACATTAAATTTGCTTGATTCTTGGTTCTAGACTACTCTTCTGATTTTTTTCTTTCCAGGCATTCTCAACATCTTGCTTTTTAGTCCACAATAACATGTCTGTGTTCCAGATCTGTTTTATGACTCCACACAGCGATCTTAGAAGTATCTCAAGCAAAACAAGTGTAAATCTGAATTAGCAACCCCACACATGACTTGACCCTTAGCTTACCTCTTAGCCTATTCTCATGGGGCTTCACTTTTTATTTAATTTTTTCTTATGATTATTCTGGTCTTATGCTCTAAATGTACTATATTTTTAATATAGACAAAAGCTGCTAATGTCAGTCATTAGGGAGATGAAAGTTTTACCTGTAAGATAACCATCAAAAAAAAAAAATAGCCAGAAGGGTTAAAATTCCAAGGACTGGCAACAGAGATTTTCTTAGGAAGATACCCAGGACCCTCTTAGAGGACACTTCTGGAGCCTCTTACAGACTGAAGCATGTGCTACTACTGGACATTGTGCTCTTTTGTATTCCAAAGAGAAGTGTAAACACCCATTCATAAGAAACTCTTTGAAAGGAAGGCGTACTAGATTTATTCAGTATAGCTGACAACTGGAAACAACCCAAACATCTTTCAGTAGCTAATGGCTAAAGTTTCCTGAAGTGGAATGCTACTCATTAATAAAAAGGAACTCCCAGTGTAAAATCAGACATAGATGAATAGCATGCATGCACTCAGCAGAAGAAGCTGGATACAGAATTCTATAATCTCATTTATATTCAGTTTTAGATAAGACAGAGCTACTCTGTGGTAGAATGTAAAAATAGTGACCGCTGACTGCCTTTGGGTTTAACACGTGCTGATAGTGGCTGGATGTGCTTGCTAAAGTGATACAGGTGTTCAGTGCCTGACCTGTGTGCGCGTGTGCGTGTGCGTGTGCGTGTGCGTGTGCGTGCGCCCCGTACAGGGTATATTTATTTGTTGGACAGCAAAGAAATGTGTGTATTTCCTGGTATGGAGGATTTGTCTATTGTTATAAAAATAGTTGAATGGCTGGCAATGAGAAGTAAAGATGCTTGAAATTTCCACATAAAGTTTTTGAGGGTCAAATGTTATGAAGATATAAACAAATACCTGTGCATGCTACATATTTCTTCAGTAAAAATAACCTTATTAATATAATTAATTCCTTTCTCAGGATTCTCACTGATTTTTTTTTACTCTTCAGTCCTTTATTCCTCTTTTTGCTTTTGAGGCAGAGTTTCACTGTGTAGCCCAGGCTGGCCTTGAAGTTGAAGTCCTTCTGCTTTAGCATCCTAAGTGTTGGGATGCGGGTGTGGCAACCTGCCCACCCTTTTTTTTGCTTTTTAAACACCTTCTGTGTGTTTTTGAAAAGTCATTCCCCATGGGGGGAAGGCCGTTCTTGATTTAGAACACATTCTCTAGCATGTGCCCTTTCATAGTTTATCAATTATGGCTTGGAATTCAAAGGACCCTTGCAGCTTCATGTTTTGGATTTTTTGTTCCAATGGCCTAGAGTCGGAGAGCTTGGTCACTAGGAGTGTTTTTGATTACAGCCTGGACTCTGGTTCTGGCACTTTGTACTTCCTTGTTTGTTGTGATGTGAGGAATCTCTGGCTCAGGCTTCTGCCTCCAGGAACTCCTCTCCGCCCTTCCTGCAGCTGTGCATGGAGATCTCCACCCTTCCTGCAGCAGTGCATGCAGACCATTTAAATTGTGAACCTCAGTAGGTCCGTCGTTAGAATGTTTCTGTCAGGTGTTTGTCAGAGTGATGAGACAAGAGGTTAATACACTTCACTACTGTCTTCTGAAGACTTAGGTTAGGAAAGGGCAGAGCTGTTCTAGTAAGTATCCTTACTACTCAGGCTTTTTACATCCTTGTGAGCAGTACTTGAGAAAAGCTGTAAGGAAAACATAATCTGTGTTTGTGTAAGTATATGTGTACATGTGTGTGGAGGCCAGAGCTTGACTTTTGGCATGGTTTCTCAGGACAGCCATTTAACTTGTTTTTTGAATAAGGGCCTCTCACTGGGCCCTACGGCTTGTGAATTTGGAAAGTCTGCTTCAGATCCTCCTGCCTATTATTGCCTTCTGAGCCCTGAGACACATATGTGCCAGCTTTTTACATAAGCTCTGGGAATTGAACTTGGGTCCTTATACTTACCAGGCAAGCACTTATAGACTAAGCTATCTCCTAAGCCTGGGGACACTTTATTTTGCCTCATGATTTTAGAGACTTTGGTTCATTAGGAGGAGGGCATGGCACAGCACAGCATGCGCCATCATGACACCCTGAAAGGAGATACAAGAGCGGAAGGGCAAGTTACAGCCCCAAGTCCACTCCCCAGTGATTTACTTATTCCAGAGGACCCCACCTCCGTCTCATATCACCTCCCAGCAATACAGTCATGAGATGAGACCATCAGGGGATTCGTACATTTTTCGGTCAGAGCATGAAAATCCGTCAGCAGACAGCCAAGCCCCTCATACATTAGACTGGGGTGGGAGGGGAGGGGAAGCATTATATATGCAAACTACAACAATGAAAACATTTTCATGCTGGGGTATATAACTCTCTTCCCCCACAAACCCTAGCTTGCCTATGGCTTTCATTTGCTTTTGTTACTTAACAAAATACCACAGGCAATACAGTAATGTGATAGCCAGGAATAGCTCCAGATCTGCTCCAAGACTACCTTCATTCAAAATCAGTTCAGGCTGGAGAGGTGGCTCAGTGGTTCAGAGCTCTTGCTGTTCTTCCAGTAGACAAAAATTTGGTTCTTAGCACTCACATCAGGCAGCTCACTGCAGTCTATGACTCTAGTTCCAAGGGATACAATGCTCTCTTCTAGCCGTGGGCACCTGCATAGAGGTAGGTGCATGTAACATACACACTTACACATAGTTAAAAAGAAAAACAGTTCTGTTGCTTAACTTTGCCAAATCTTCACTTTTTATCTATGAAACATGAATACTAACAGTGTCTGCATATAGGACTTGAGAGCATAATATTATATTACTTTTTAAAGAGATATGCAGAGTTCCCAATTTTAAGTGTTTTTGTATTGAACAAATGTTGGCATATAAGAACTAGCCATTTTGTTTAAATTTTTCTTATATAATATATTTTTGATCATATTCTTTGAGATGCTTTCCACCTCACTTCATGCTCTCTTTCTCTTCTTTTCCCCCACCCCCAAACATAAAGCATATGAACAAACAAAACCTAGTAAGATAAAAATATGACAACGCAAACAAAAAGCACAGAATTGTCCCACATCCAAACCAAACCCCTAAACCAACCTGTGATGTCTGTTTTGTGTTGGCCAACTACTCCTGGGCAGGTATCTGTTGTAACTCTCTTCTTGGTTAGGGGTGGGGCTTTGTCCTCTCCCCTTCTCTTTGTTACAATTTTGTGTGGTTCCAACCTTTTGTGAGCATTGTGCATGCTGTGTGTGGAGTCTCAGGCTTGTGTGTGTATTGGCCTCATTATTTTGAAAGATACCATTTTCTTAGAGTCACACTGCCTCTGGCCCTTTACGTTCTTCCCACCTTCCCACACATTGATCCCTGAGCCTGGTTTCCAAGCCGTCTGTGTTGACTATGGGTCTCCTGGTGAGAGAGCTGTTTTGGGATCAGCTAAGAAGCTGGTCCCAAAAGGAATGCGCTGATTGGGGTAGCAGAGAGAAACTAAGATTTTTAAACATTTCTAATGTATGTAGTTCAGTGGCAGTTATTTTTTGCAGTGATCACTTTTATAAAATCATTTTTATAATCATTCTTCCCCAACAGAATGCTTTGCCATAAGTAATAACTCTGCACCTTCCCCCACAGCCATTCTTAGCTTGTTATGTGGTCTGTTTGAACTTGATTTTTAGGTACTACATGTAGATGCATTCTTACAGTGATTGTCTCTGTTCTGTAAGACTGGCTTATTGCTGTGTTAATCCATGTTGTAGCATGTGTTGTCACTCTGATTTACAACCTCACTCCTTGTGATTGGAGAAGGTATTTTCCCAGTGGATGTGAAAACATGTTCATAGAGTTTTCCCAAGAATTTTTATAATAAATTTATTAAAAATAGCTAAGAACTAGAGACTGGTATGGCTGGGTCAGTTGGACAGATCAGCTGTAGTTGGTTTATGTAAGACTCTTGATGAGGTAGTTGTGGTGTGTGGTGGATGAATTTCTGAGGAAATAGTAGTAGAGAGCCCTTGGAAGAACAGGAACACCAGCCAAGGCAGAACCATGGACATTCATAGTAAGATTATAAGAAGGAAACCATGACCGGGTTTATATATTCTGAATGCTGGGCTGGCAAGATGTATTAATTGATTCTTATCTTATAATAGCACGTATTTTAGAAAATGCTAAATTTAATCAGTCTATATACTATATGTCATCATACTGATGATGAATTGCATTTACAACTCCAGTCTTCTTGTTCTTGATATTACTAGTGCCCTCATTTCCCCAGGTCTTTTATGCATTCTGAAGGTATTGAAATGGGCGTTTCTTTAGGGCTGGAGGGTGGCCCAGTAGTTGCAGATTAGTACATTTGCATTTTAGCACCAAAGAGGGTCAGAGTTCTACTTGTAGCACCCACATTGAGGGGTTCACAACTTCTTGTAATTTAGCTCCAGGGGTATTCCATAACTTAATTCTGGTCTCTCAGGGTACCTGCACTTGTATATGCATACACTTGTGTATATTGAATGTGTGCGTACAGATACACATACATACAAAAATACACACAAACTTTTAAAATTTAAAAGAAAACGAAAGGAAGTTTTGTAGTTCAGTAGTTGAGAGGTCTTTTCGGAGGTGGTAGTGCTGGGGTGGTTCACAGCAATGACTTTCTGGTAACAAACCATAGTGCTTCTTTTCAACCATGTAGTAACTGTCCATTGCCTGAAGTCAAGTCCAGATCTAGAGTAACCAAACAATTCTTGATGAACCAGCAACTATTTTCCAATATAATATTTCTAACTAGTTTCTTAAGAATGGATTACCTGTAGTCTTACTAATGCATTAAAAAGTCTGTTGTGGCATTTGATTCACCCATTTTGTATATATGCTATTCACATAACCTAAAGACAGTATCCGTTTAGTCTTAAAAAGTTTCTTCTATTTGTTCAAGCTTAGTTTCTTACCCTTTTACACCATATTTAGCTAGTTAACAGTATCATTTTATAGTTACATTATTTTTTCTAGGTGCCTATCTTATTTTCCAGATTAAATTGCTTGAGGTCAAAGATGAGTTAATTTTGGCAGCATTTTCATACCTGTGCTAGCGAAGATTGACAGTGCTGATTGGACAAGTGTTCAGTTATGTTTTTGATTTTGAGCATTGTATTTGTTTCTGATATTTAGCCCAGCAGGTAGCATGGATTTTGCTACTTTGGTCTTATGGGTAACCACAAAAAAGAAAAGTATATATTAATTTAATTGTCAACATCTCTTTCAGTTGGATGTACTGTAGAGAGAAGATTGTGTTTGATGTTTAAAGTAAATACCTTAAAGAAAAACCCTTTGTTTATGTGACAAAACAGGGAAACATTACAAAATTGGAGTCCTAGCTTTGATGTACAGTTGAACAAGAGGGTGCTTCACAGCAACAGCAACAGAGGAGCGTTTATTGGCTGAGGTGTATTAGTAGCTTCTTTGCCGGTCAAAGATAGCTATGGTCCTTATTTCAGTTCCTTGATTATGCTAAGAAAGTGAAGTGAAAGCTGTTGACCTGCTCTTCAGCGGGGACTGAATTTTACAAATAGATTAAAGTACATAGAGATGTGAGGGGCTAGGTTACAGTGCATGTCACAAACATTAGGAAGCTTTTCTTGTCCGCTCTTACTACAGTTGGCCCTCCAATACTTACTAATTGATTCTGAAAACAATGGCTTTAATGGGATGGTTTAATAGAATTAGAGTAATAGTAGGATTGTTTGTACATCTCTGAGTGCTGTTAGATGCAAAGAGTAATATGAGATACAGGATTTATTAAATTGGAGACAATGCAATGCACGTCTTCCTTTTTACTTTATGTGTTGTAGGCATGAATGTGAAGTCAGGGACAATACTGAGACGTTGGTTCTGTCTTCCCATCATGCAGACCAGGATTGACTCAGGTTGTCAGACTTGGCAACAAGCATCTTCATCTACACTGAGCCATCTTTCTGGTCCTTGTGCAACTTATCCTGTTAGGTTTTTTTAAATTTACTTTCATTCAAAATTTTCAATTGCGTATATATATTATGGACGTTTTTCTAGATTGTCAGATTGTTATTTTTTTCCTTGTTTCTTCTCTGCTTTTCTTATTTTTCAGTTCTCTACCGTTTTTATTTTTGTTTTCTTATTTTTTTTTAATTTTTTTTATTACATATAATGTACACTGTTGCTGTCTTCAGACACACCAGAAGAGGGCATCAGATCCCATTACAGATGGTTATGAGCCACCATGTGGTTGCTGGGATTTGAACTCAGGACCTCTGGAAGAGCAGTCAGTGCTCTTAACCGCTGAGCCATCTCTCCAGCCCTTACCGTTTTTATTTTTAACTCATATTTTTCCCAATTTTATTTTCCTGGAGAAGGCTATCCTAGTAAGGGTCATTATTGCTGTGATGAAGTACTAGAACTACTAAGAACAATGTAAAAAAGGATTTATTTGCTTTTTTTTTTTTTTATTAACTTGAGTATTTCTTATTTTGTTTGATTTTTATTCCTTTCCCGGTTTCGGGAAGATCCCCAGCATCCTAACCCCTCTTCTATGTATGGGGCGGGGTCCTCCCATCCTTCCCCATTACTACCCTCCTCCAACAATCACGTTCACTGGGGGTTCAGTCTTAGCAGGACCAAGGGCTTCCCCTTCCACTGGTGCTCTTACTAGGCTATTCATTGCTACCTATGAGGTTGGAGCCCAGGGTCAGTCCATGTATAATCTTTGGGTAGTGGCTTAGTCCCTGGAAGCTCTGGTTGGTTGGCATTGTTGTTCATATGGGGTCTTGAACCCCTTCAAGCTCTTCCAGTCCTTTCTCTGATTCCTTCAACGGGGGTCCTGTTCTCAGTTCAGTGGTTTGCTGCTGGCATTCGCCTATGTATTTGCTGTATTCTGGCTGTGTCCTCTCAGGAGAGATCTACATCCGGGTTCCTGTTGCCTGCACTTCTTTGCTTCATCCATCTTGTCTAATTGGGTGGCTGTATGTATGGGCCACATGAGGCAGGCTCTGAATGGGTGTTCCCTTCTGCCTCTGTTTTAATCTTTGCCTCCCTATTCCCTGCCGAGGGTATTCTGTTTCCCCTTTCAAGAAGGAGTGAAGCATTCACATTTTGATCATCTGTCTTGAGTTTCATGTGTTCTGTGCATCTAGGGTAATTCAAGCATTTGGGCTAATATCCACTTATCAATGGGTGCATACCACGTGTGTTTTCTGTGATTGGGTTACCTCACACAGGATGATATTTTCCAGTTCTATCCATTTGCCTATGAATTTCATAAAGTCATTGTTTTGATAGCTGAGTAATATTCCATTGTTAGATGTACCACATTTTCTGTATCCATTCCTCTGTTGAAGGGCATCTGGGTTCTTTCAGTTTCTGGTTATTATAACAAGGGCTGCTATGAAATATAGTGGAGCACGTGTCTTTGTTAGTATGTTTGGGCATCTTTTGGGTATATGCCCAAGAGTGTATAGCTGGTCTTCAGGTAGTTCAATGTCCAGTTTTCTAGGAACTAACCTGCAGACTGATTTCCAGAATGGTTGGCACCAATCTGCAATCCCACCAACAATGGAAGTGTTCCTCTTTCTCCATCCTCGTAACATTTACTGTCACCACAGGTTTGATCTTAGCCATTCTCACTGGTGAGGTGAAATCTCAATTGTTTTGGTTACATTTCCTTTATGACTAAAGATGTTGAACATTTCTTTAGGTGTTTCTCAGCCATTCGGCATTCCTCAGCTGTGAATTCTTTGTTTAGCTCTGAACCCCATTTTTTAATAGGGTTATTTGTCTCCCT
>NC_046156.1:68665203-68755291 GCF_011064425.1 Rattus rattus | reverse complement strand
AGCTCTTTTCAGGGTCAGTTTGTTATATATTCTCTAAGTTTGCACGCGCACGCACACGCGCGCGTGTGTGTATGTGTGTGTGTGTATGTGTATGTGTGTGTGTGTGTGTGTGTGCGTGTGTGTGTGTGTGTTTGTTCCAGGGAACAAACTCACGTTGTTAAGCTTGGAAGTAATCACAGTCTTGCTGGCCCTATTTTTCTTATTAATTAGATTTCAGGCTTTATATACTTAAATAAATATATATATTATATATTGCATTACATAATAGTTAATATATAATATATATAAATGAAAGATATGGATATATGTTTTTATGTATATTTATATTTTTATTTGTTTCCCCTTGAATAACTGAGTTTCCTAAAGTTCTTGAATTGACCATGCTGGATATCAAACCGAACTTTTTTTTACCACTCACTGAGCCTCATAGGTGTGGATGAGAACTGAGGCTGCCTCTTTCTCCCATTCTCTTTCATTCCTTTCCCTTCTCTTTATATTTCTCTTTTCCTCCCCTCCCCCCAGTCTCCTTCCTTTCCCCAGCTGCTTAGGAAGACAGACAGATACACACTAAATTTACAATCTAGTTTGTGCACACAGTTGATGGAGGAAACACAGCTTTACAAGATACATCCTTTTTCAAACTGTGAAGTTTTGAGTATGTTGCCTTTATTTTACTGACTTGGGAAATTGAATTGTCACTTATGCTAATGTGATATATTGGAATTTGGGTTAGTGATCAAGATTGGCATCATTAAAGAGAAATAAGCCATATCTCATCTGAGAAGTCACCTGCTTTCCACGGCTGCATAGACAATGATTACCAACTTAGCACCTGACAGTCCGCTTAGGAATCTGGGTCTGCTTCTGCTGGAGCAGTCGTCAGGGAACATCCAGGCTGAGTGAAGTTCATCCTCTGTTGTCTCTCCTTTTGATGCTCTGACTTGTCTGGAGGCTTACTGGTTGGCAGAATGATGGTTGTAGGGCTGATGTCCCTGTTTTCTTGCTAGCCACAAGCCAGGGATCCTTGTGAGTTCCTCAGAGGCCTGTTTTGTGTTCTAGCCTCATGGCTCTCCCACAGGTATAGAGCTGAGTCAAAGGTTAGTGATAGAAACATCTGCATATGTGCACTGGGTGGCAAATGACACCTGTCACGTGTGCTTGTTTGCTCTTACTCCCTATGTGCTGTCAGTCAGCTTTACTGGGGCATACTTTATATGAAATAAGCACATATATTTAAAGTGTATGATTTGAAGAGATTTGAGATATGTATATATCATGAAAACACTGCCACAAGGGAAGACGTTTCATCATTCTTTAAAGATGGTTCCTCATCCAGTCAGGTAGTTCCTCCTAAAGTAACTTCATCTTCTGACACTTACTCATTTCTGCTTTCTCTAGCCTAGTTTTTAAATAGCCTGGTATTTTAAATAGCATGAAGAAAAAAAGGGGGGAGATGGAGACAGGTTATTCCTGTTTTTTTAAATACTACTTTATCTTACTTTATGCCTATGGATGTTAGTTTGTGTGGACGTCTGTACATCACAAGCGTGATTGGTGTCAGAAGAGGGCATCACACCCTGGACTGTTACAGTGGTTATGGGCCACCGTGTAGGTGCTGAGACTAAACTTCTGGAAGAGTGGCCAGTGCTTTTGACTGCTGAGGCAGCCCTCCAGTTCTCAGACATACCATTCTTCACCTGTGCTTTCCTCAGATTCTTTCTTGGCAAAATAATTCTTTACCAGGTATTGCTTTATTGTTTTGGGATGTGGTAAAATGATTCTTGTAGTTTCTCAAGATAGTTCCAGCATAATCTTATTCTCTGTTAGCTTTTCTAAGCTCTCGTAAGGCCCAAACCAGATAATTTCCCATTAGAAGTTCTACTAGTACTGAATCTTTTCACTGCTTACTGAAAACCCAGCCCTCCTGGAGAAGTCAGAATGTACTCATCTCAAATTTTCTGTTGTTACAATTCATGTCACAGTGTGAATTTAGGAGACATGAACAATTTTCCTTGTAGTCACTTACTGTCACCCTCCCCCTGCTCCTTGTATTAAGCAGTGTTGTCTAGTGCAGGAAGGTCTCTAGGAATCCTTGTTTCTTGCAGCAGAAGAATAAGGGAGCTCAGAGGAGCTCAGTGAGACCCTGTAAAAGCTGTCAACTATCGATAAGACAGTGTTGAACAGTGCCACATGCCTGAATGCGTAGTTTCTATTAGGGGTATTGAAACAGGTAATCTTAGTGTATTTTTATGTGTTTACTATCCATTTGTATAATATATCCAAATATTATTACTTCTGCATTTAAGCTAAGAGGACGTATTGAGGTAGTGTTATTTTAATATTAAATCTTCGGGGTCCTGTGTGTATTTTATCCTTTACATGGTAGTTTTAATGTCACTTCCTTGCTTCTTCCTTCCCTCCCTTCTCCCTCCCTCCTTGGCATGTAGCTTAGATTGTCCTCAAGTTCCCTGGGTAACCAAAGCTGGTTTCAGACACATGTTCTTCATTCACGCCCCTCTGTGAGGTGATTATTCCCAGGTCGCAGGTGCAGAGGTGGGTCTGCTCAGTGCAGGTGCTAAATAGCCACACTCCCCTGGTCTTCTATTCACATAAAGAACTCTCCCTATGCAACAGTAACTCCCTAAAAATCAGTCCCTTTGAAAATATCAGATTATCTTAAGTTAGCGGTAGCTCAGAAAGTTCCTGCGGTTTATTTGTGAAGGTAAATATGCTGTAATACATTATTATACAAATGATGCACATTATTGAAGAGTGGTGAGATACAGGAAAAAAACTTTCTTCCTCAATCCAGAGTTAACTAGTAAACTTGTGTTGAGTTTCCTTCTTGTAAATGCTTCACTTAAATCAAAAGAAAATAGACCTTTTAAGATCTTAATTCTTCAATTAAAACATTCATTATCCTGTTTTACTACTGAATCTTTAAAGTTTTAATTCTTTTCTAAGTTTGTACTCACTGCAAGTCTGCTTGTGATACTCTTTATTAAGTTTAAATGTTTTTCTTGGATAGACTGAAATCTGTTTTGTTTATTAAATTTAACTTATTAGTGCACAGTCTTATAACTCAAGAGCAGCCTGGAATTTACTGTAAGTGAAGATGATCTTTGACTTTGCATCATGCCATAAGTGCTGCTAACGCTGCCTAAGGGAAGCATCTCCTGTCTACATACTTTTGAGCACAGAAAAGAGGTAAGAAGTAGAATAAATGGGAAAGCAAACGAGTTCTCTTTACTTTTGTTTTATAGAATCAGAAAGCTGTGAGGTTCTTGTGCTTTCTGGGTGTTCATCGCAATACTCTGCATAACTTGTCTGTCTTGGAACTACAGTGCTCTGGCCTCTTAAGACTCAGAGATCACTTGTCTCCCTCCTGGGTGCTGGGATTGAGGCCTGCACTACCATATGTGGCCTTACTGGCACCGTGCCACATCTGACTTCAGCTGAGGGAAGGGACTTGTTTAATCACCACTGCTAACAAAACCAAGGAAGACAAGATATTTTGACTCATAATATAAAGGGATGTATGGTGTGGAAGGCAGGCAGCAGGAACTAGGGCTCTGGTTGTACAGTGTGACCTAGAACCAGCATTTCTTGAGCAGAGGGTTCTGCATCTCTGGGCCTGCCTGGCTATTTCATCGCGCCAGGCACACTGTTACTGACTACTGCCACTTTTGCCAAGCTGTACGAACTGCAGCAACTCACCAAGTGTGTCCTATTTCCTTCATCCTCTTCCACTGTTAGGATGATTCCACATTTGTTTAATTACGACTCAAAGCAAGCAGCAGTCATTAAAGAATACTCCCATCACTTTGAAAATCATTATATAACAATGTTTCACCCTAAAGAAATTAAAAATTATTACTTATTTGTGCACTTGCAGCCTTATAGCCAGGAGAATCAGATCTCCTGGAACCGGAATGGTTGTGACTACCTGATGTAAGTATTGGGATCTGAACTCAGGTCCTGTGGAAGAACACAAATGCTCTCAACAGTAAGATATCTTCTCACCCTTAGCAGTTCCTTTACAACATCCACGTCCTTCTTATCCAGGGCAGTGATTCAAGTTCATATCTTTTATCTTTTAAGACTCATTTACCGCCATTGATTGTCTCTATGTGGGAATTTTTCTCTGGGCAGGATCTAACCTAAGGATCACTCACGAAGTCACATTTATTTGTTGCTGTATTAGTAGCTTTTCTGTTGCTAGGATAAACACTATGCAAAAGCCAACTCCCTAGTGGAGTGTTGGGCTTAGAGTTCCAAACACAGGATTCCTTCACCATCCCTTAATTGGGTCAGCATGGCAGCAGGCAGGCCTGACTGCAGTTGGAAGCTTTTTATACTTGGACCTAAGCATGAGACCAGAGTAGACAGAGGACAAACATAGGTTTTATAAGCCTCCAGAACCCCCCGACATATTTTTTTTTTAATAGAGCCATACATCCCTCCCCACAGTACCAAAGAACTGGAATTGAGTATCTAAAAAGCTGGAGACAATGGGGACATCTCATTCAAATCATCATGGTGTTCTTAATTTCCACCTTTAGTCGAAATATTTCCAAAATTTTAGCCTTTTATTATTATAGAACTTTGGAAAACTACTGGTTATTAACTGAATCCTCGGTTTTGTTTAATGTTTTGGTGACAGTTATTCAGATTCTAGAAATGATATCCTTGAAGTCTTATTGGAAGGCACACAATATCAATTATGTCCATTCGTCTAGTGATATCAGCATTGTTCTGGCAAATGTTGGGCTTATATACCAGTTGCATGCTAACCTTTAAATTGAAAGTGTCTGTGAGAAGAGTACCTTGGTCATTAATTTTTCATTTCTCATGCTTCCGTTTCTATTTAATTCATTGATAGTTGTATCTGAATGAATAGTATTACTTGGTAGCCAGTGTATTTCTATTCTATCCTTTCGCTACCTTAAGGAAGGCTGCTCTCTCAGGTGTACTTCAGAGTGTAACAAAATAGACTCATGAGAAGACTCAGATTTTATTCTCTGGATTTCATCTATTTCTTTCTCTTTCCACTTTGTGGTAGCCTTTGGTCATCTGAGGTTTTGGTCCTCAAGACTCTCTCGAGCATTTGATCTATTTCATCTTGACTTTCCATCCTTTTCGAGCATAGATATCTAATCATCTTGTCCTTTTTTCCCCAATACAAATTGTGCATGTCTGAGGACTTGCCAAGTTTTATTTTACTGGGTGTGTTTACTGTGGAGTTAGGTCTTGCGAAAATGTTTGTGATAGAATGACTTTGGATGACCCTGTATGCAGACACTAACATAGCCAGTAGTTTGTCTTTGTGATGAACTTTGTCTCCCAGCAGAGTTCATTGCTAATCATGGATGAGTTTTACATGTTGACATTGTTTCACATGTTACTCCATGGGAAACAACTGATACTTTAGTTTTTGAAGTGTTTGATAATACTAAAAACTCTTCTAAAGTTTTCTTCTAATATTACATGGTATAAAAAAAAGTTATAGCTTTATTTACTTAATATATTCTAATAGTTCAATTTTCCATAAAAAAAAAAAAGTTTCTAAGTTCTCTAGTTACTTTCATGCTAGAGTTGAGTTACTATCTAGAAAACATTTGTCTGTCTGTCTGTCTGTCTGCCTGCCTGCCTGCCTGCCTGCCTGCCTGCCTGCCTGCCTCCTGCCTGCCTTTGTGTGTGGTTTGGAATGGTGTGTGCTATGTTTATGTGATGTGTGCACATGAGGATGAAGGTATGCATGCCTGTACATGGGTCTATGGAGGTTGGAGAAGTCTTTGGGTGTATCCCTTTTGACTCTGCCTTATTTTGTTGAGCAGGGTCTCTCCTTGAACAGAGGTTTGGCATCCACTAGGCTGACTGCCCAGTAAGCACCTCAGTTTTCTCCCCTAATAGGGTGCCCAAGTCCTCACATTTTCACAGCAAGTCTTCTTTCTGTGAGTGGGCTCCCCAGCTCTGCAATCACTAGATCAGGCTTCACAGTGCCTACAGTAGATTAATCCCCCACTGCTGTGGTTTCTAAAGCATTGTTTGTTCTCAATTTATTTCCTATCTCTGTTGTAAACTTCAGCTTGAAATTGCAACATCTGGAAAGTTGGAAACAAGGAAAACATCATGGAGCATGGTTTATAAACTGCACTTCCCATTTGCTTCTAGCTAAACAAGCACTAATACCCGTACGAAATGGACTGCCATTTATCCCAACATTCACCACAGTTCTCATTAATTTATCTCAATTTACTAAATATTCACATGATCATACATGGCAGTGTCAACCTCAACTCAGAATGCGGCCACACGTCCTGGCTGCAGCAAAGTACTTACTCCCCTCACTCCGCAGGCGATCTTGATGTGTGCTGAAGCTGTACTGAGGCATTTCCCAATGACTGACACTTCAGACGCACACGCGCCAGGAAGCGCCATTCACCTCTGTCGCCCTGAACAGTTCTTAAGCGTCAAAACCAATCTGCTGTTCTTCAATATTTCTGGTCATTTTTAAACTGATTTGCTATTGATACAATTAGCACATTTATGGTTATCATAAAAAGTAAAATCTGGATGATTCGTTAAAACTAAATTTCTCCATTGGTGTCTATACTTGCTAGCTGGTCAACTGAACGACTTCTGGATGCTTCAGGTCAAGGCACTCACACAAATTGAGATGAAGAAGCAAACACTGCTTTATTGTTGTTATTAAACATTAAAAACATTTTGTTTTTGTTTAGAGATAATTGTTAGTTCATTTTAAAGTTCTTTTACCATTCATCCAGTGAGAAAGAGTACAAATCTTGAAATAATTTCTGTTCTATTTTCATCCCACAGACTGGCTAAGATTGCTGTCATTGCATATTCACAGCAACACTTATGGGCTACATCCCTGATCGTATAGTCTGCCTCAGAAAACTGGTAAGCATGTTCAGTGTGTGTCACAGAACAGCAGGAAAAGCTGGTTTCTTATAGCTCTGGCAGAGCTAGGGTGAATTAGTTTAATAAACCTAATTTGTGTGCCTGTTTGCTATTTTTGTTATATCACAGGGAATTCAATAAAATTGCCGATCCTTATCAATAGTTATTATTAGTTTTATTACCATTGGTGTTTAACATAGGGTCTGGCTGTATTAACTTGATTGCATTCCCAATCCTGCTTATTGAGTCTGGGGCTACAATCCTGTGACACCATGGAGGCTCTTTAATTTTTAAAAGCAGAACCTTGAGAGTATATATATTTTTTAATTTGGAAGTTCTTTTCAAACTTATCTGAAATTCTAATTGGCATTTGCCTTCTCATTTGACTCTGCTTCAAAACTGGAGGAAATAATTTTTCAAGGGTAAGGTTTGATATTGTTGCAAAACATCTTTCAGACTCTAGCCTAGACCTTGACTTTGGGCCTCTCAACGCCCACCTCCTGGAATTGCGAGAATTTGAAACTGCTCCAGGCGTGGCACCTGCCTGCTTATGTGCAGATGGGATCCAGCCCCAGGCCTGTGTATCTAAACATTCTACCAACTAGGCCCACTCTCACTTAGGCCTCATGCATATTCATTCATGCAAAGTGCCACTTTAATTGTGCTAAAGATATTAAAATAATTCAGATAAAAATGAAAAGAAACTTTCAATTTTGAATTTATCGCTTATGATTATATAATTTATACCAGGATCTACGCCTGTACTATTGTGCAGAATTTTGCATTGACCTCACACTTTATATTGAAAATTGAAAAACATGTTTCAACTGAAAATGGTGTGAATGCCTGACAAGATATTTTACTGTTTTATAACCTGGGCATTTGAAAAAAACCACTTTATGTCACCTTAAAGGTATTGGTGCCTGGGGACTCTCTTTAATCAAAGCCTAGAAAGAAGCTACCAAATGCAGCATTTCTTTGTGGCATGCCTGCTACTGCCAGGACTAAAAGAAAAACTTCAAACATTGTTCATAGGTAAAAATGTAAATAATGGCTGTGGGAAGGTGATTGCCGCCAGCGTCCTCAGCTTTGATTGGAAGCTAAGACCTGTCCCTGTGACTCACCTGATAGAAAGAGCTCATTGAATGAGTTATCCTCACCTTTACTACATGTGCTGTGGTTGTGTGACAATACACACTTTACCCCCACACCAAGTTTTAGAAGGTAATCAAACAAGCCAGAAACAATCTCATTTGTGGCTGTTTCACAGCTCTGCCATATATATTTTGGAATAAACATTAATTTGCACATTAAATTTCAGTTTGACTGTATTGTAGAATCTTATTAATAGATCTCAAATGTTTGATATTTTGATTTGGTAGATGTTATCGGCAGCTGCTCACAGCTCTCAATAATGGCATGGGAATGCATTGTTTAACGTTAAACCCCAACATTTATCTATGAAAGCTTGGTACTTAGCACAGTTCCCAACTAGCTCAATCTAACAAATTAGTCATTTATTTCTACAATCCTTAGCGGCTGACTCATTACTCTCCTAAGTCCGAATCATATTACCTACGGTTTTTCTCCCAGTCTAGCTGCTGAATACACCTCTCTCCAATTCTTTACCTGTAGTACCTATCTCTTGCCTGGAGTCCCGCCCCCTCTTGTTCATCATCTCTTTCAAAACCAAATCCGAAGAAGGCTGATTGAGAGAATGTTTTACAAAACATCGGGCAGGTGACGATCCCATAAAATAGCTACAATACCGGAATTCAGCCCTGATACTCAACTCTGTAGTACAGCACCGTCATCACAAAACAACTATACTTGTGCAGAATTATTGCAATGGTAAGATAGACTACTTTTTTTTTTTTTTAAAAACTTGCTTCTTTTGTTACTTTTCTGACTAGAGGTAGATGTATCTAGATAGTTATAAATAATATTTCTTTTCTTCTTTATAAGCCCATTAAGTTCTTCATCTGGTAATACAGGAATAAAGCGATGTTTCTGCTGCGCTTTTACCCTGACTGTTATGATCTACCAAATACCTTGGTTATATCTAGAACTTGCTTAAAAAGTCAGAGAACAACCATGAAAAAAAGAGGAAGAAACATTTGAACCCAAACAAACTTTTCTGCTTTTTGAAATTTTGTGATGGCTTTGTTTCTGGTAAGATTCTGCTGGCAATTTTGAGACCACTAGTCCTGAAGAAGTTTTGTAATAAGTTGAAAGAAACACCTACATACTGGCTGTATTACCAACTATTAAGATTCACAGTGCATTATGCTAAGGTTTTCAAAAGACCATCTCTTCAAAAAACTTACTGAAGCTTGCTTATCTGTATTTTCTTAAAATGTCTTTGGACAGTAGAATTCTTTTAGTACAAACAAAATAAATACTGCCCTCTAGAGGCATGGAATTTGCTAGTTCTTCAATTTGAGCATCATAATAACGAGTAGTAAGTATCCTGCTGTAAGTACTGAGAATGACTTATAACCTAAATAGGAAAAGATTGTCTGATGCCAACTTCAGAAAATGTGGCTAAATTGATTTTGTTACATAATTGGATCTCTCTTTGTTAGGTGTACAGGATGAATCTTCTTTGGGCCTTGCGTGCTCACAGCCCTTCTCTTCAACCATGTGCTACATCTGTCTGGATAACATTTTTTAATAGAAGAAATTGTACTGTTTAATTTTATTATATTTAATTTGTGAACATGATATAAGAGTTCAGAACAGCCTTACAAACACAGTTCTTGCCTCCTACTGGGATCAAATTCAAAGTAATCCGGCTTGTCCTTAAGTACGCTTGTTACCTGCTGAAGACCATCTTGTGGCTAATGCCGGTGTTGTTTGACACATAAGTCTTCCAGAGCTTCCCCCATTAACCTTAGTGTTCCTAAGTGTGCAGTTGTGCTTCCCTCATATGTGTGTGTGTGTGTGTGTGTGTGTGTGTGTGTGTGTGTGTGTGTGTGTGTGCACAGGCTTTCGCAGGGAACACACTATATAGTCCAGACTGGCCTGTAAACTCCTAAACGAGACCTTCCTACCTCATCCCTGCACCCATCTTTTGCCTATTTTACTGAGTGACACTGATACAGTCCCAGCTTGTGACGAGTGAGCAGTTGTTTCATCAGTCTTATGGTTTCAAACCTCTCACCAGAGCCAGGTCATGCACCCTACCCCATCATCTAGCAAATTAGATTGGGGATATTGTGTGATGTTTTCTAAAGACTTTCATGCCTTATACATATGTGGGTGGCTATGGGAGGAGGGAGGGAAAAGAGCAGCTACTACATGAGACCTTAACATGTGTTTCATTTTGCTGAGTGAGTCAATGTGATTTGTACACAGAGACTCTAGATTCAGTTTTAGCTCAAATAGTTCTAATTGTTTTGCGTGATGTTGTAGCATTGCACTGCTAACTAGAGGCTTCCTTGGTACAGTTTAATGGAAGTTAAAAAGAAAACAGGGTTGATGAGAGTTCATTTTATCTCTAACCATTCAAGCTATCTTCCTGACTTTCCAGAAGAATTCCACTAGAGATCACTGAAAATGCGCATTTACCTGGGTAGCCACCTTTGCACTGTCGCTGCTGCTGCAGTGCTCTACTCTGTGGAGGAGGGCTGGTGAGGAGTTCTGGATGCTCTCGGTTCCGTGAAGCCAGAGAATGGCGTCATTCCATGAAACATGCTAAGTGTGATGATCAAGGCCATTTATGGCTATAAAATATTGAATTTTCTGGGTCTCAATGAAGGAGCCGCCATTAGGATCTGTTTACGTTCTGCCCTGCCACTCTCCTCATGCATAGAATTGAACCTCGACCTTTGAGCTGGTTTTGTATTTCAAGATATGTCAAGTTCTACAGGAGTTGCCTTCATTTGGGGACATGTGTATCTGAAATTGTTTGGTACGGGCCTCTCTTTAGGGATGGCCTAAGTTCCTTTTGATGTCTTCAACATATTGTACCGTTGTCCCTCATTCTTTTCATTCTCTCCTACTGCAATTTAGTCTTTTGGGTTTAGCAAAAACAGAAATAGTGTGTGTCTTTCTGCTGTTGGAGCTGCTGTAGCAGCTGATGAGACTGGGTTTTACTTTCCTGTGAGGAGCAGAGGATTGATTTTATACAAGTCTTGGGCTCTGTCTCTAGGGATCTTGTTTGCAGGTTTGTTGTTGGAAATAATTGTGTATGTTGGGTGTGTTTTTTTTGATTGTTTTATTTCAGATATTTGTTGGTATTGAGACATTTGTGTGCTGGGCTATAATACACGATCCTTTTGATAGGTACCCAGCATGGTCTGGTTTGTCATGCATCCATGTGTTTATAAGATACCATTCAAACGAGGGCTGCAAAGATAACTGCATGCTGCTTGGAGCAGAGGCTGCTTCATGTGGTATGGGGCGTGAGACGCTGAGCTCAAGAGCCAGCAATGGCAGAGGACCTGGCTCGACCTGGTTCTGCTCCACTTTGTGAAACTTTTGTAATTGCTAGATTATATTAGAGGAATTTGGTCAGCTCTGCTCAGTTTTCTGGCTGTGCCTTGGGCAGTCTCTCTCTCTCTACAAGGGAAAGCCTTTGGAGTCGCCTAATATTATTTTGGAATTCTTTTCAGCAACAGAGCCTGGTTTTCCTAGATTTTCCGTAGCATTTTATCTTTCAGACCTAAAAATTGTCAAGTGTTTCATTCCAGTTTTCTTCGAGTTTGTTTGCATGCAATTTTCTTGCTGAAATTAATATGTTGGCACCTTTAGTTGTTTTAGTATTTTGTCCTGCACCTTCTCAACTTCAGTTCAAAAGATTCAAGAACTTTTATCAGCACAATCTTTTCTCTTTCGGCTATATGACTTCGTCGTCTGAAGTGTAATCTTTGCTTTTCTTCTCTGGCATCATTATTTTGCTTAGATGAGATCCTACAAGCAAACTTCTACTCTGTCTCTTGCATTGCAGGCACATCATATATTTGAATTCAAGTCACTAAAATCTGATGAGGGCCAGTGCAGCAGGGTGAGTGTAAGCTAATTTGAGCTTCCAGTTGCCTTAGCACTCTGCCCAGGACCTCAATTCCTTCTTCCTTACTGACGCTCAGATCTGCTCTCATTTGGGAGATTGTGGCCTTACAACTCTAATTACATCGCTTTTGTAATGGTTCCTTGATTTGCTGTAAAAGCCTCTATTTATCTACTAGTTCCTTTCATTGTACCTTTTGGATTTGGGAATTTATCATCAGCATACTTACTCTTTTAAATACCATTAAAATTCACCAAGGACTGAGAATATCCAGTGTGCAGAATGTTAACAGAGCATGTGTACAGGCCTGGGTTAGATCTCTAGAATTAAATTGTACCTCGTATCCGCTCCAGCAAGAAGGAAACCTGAGGAGGTGTGGAGTGCTAGGGGAAGCCTGTTGGCATAGACACACATCCTGTCTTTCAGCTTCCTGACCACTGTGATATACCATGATAAGAGCTACTCTCCTGTGTCATATCCTCCTGCCATGGTAGACTACAACCCCAATGGGAGGAATCCCTCCCTCTTTAAAATGATTTCTGCCATGTCCTTTTAGTGGTGGGAAAGCTAACGCGCGTTGTATTTTGTTTTGTCTCCTAGTCTCTGGACTGACTTGGTGTGCCATCATGACTTCTTGTCATATCATCAGCGTTGTTAAATCCAGAGAACACGTCTCAATGTGTCTCTGATGTTCATAAAAGCTTAACCTTTCTCTGAAACTGAGGTCAGCTTATCAAGTTTCAAAACATCCTTCCAAAATAAATCTCATAGTAAAGCAATTCCCAACAGCTGTTGGAATTGTGATTGAATCTCACTGAATTTATAGCTTCAGTGTTGCACGGCATCTGTCTCCATCTATGTACTGGTTAATGTCTTCTGGTCTAGTTGATGGCTTTTCCATAGATGTCATCTTTAGATTTCTCCTGTTACTGTAGCTCTGGCTGGCCCTAGAACTTACTAGGTAAGACCCAGGCTAGCTAGCCTCAAGCTCAGATATCCTGCTTTTGCCCAAAAGTGCTGGAATTATAAGCATTGCCATCATACTCCCACGGGCCCATCATCTCAGTTTTACCTCCTATTTTGCCCCCCCAAACTCTTAATACAAAAAAATAGGTTCTTTTTTTAGGTATCCTCTATTTAATAAACGTATAGTTAGTAAATGCTGGTTGTTAATGCTGTCCAAGCCCTGTTCCTTTTATTTTTCTTATACTAACAACACTTCCTTGTTCTTGGCTATTTTTATGCTAGTTTATGGAGAAGAGAGGTGATTTGAATTTAAGGACAAAAAGTAACTACTATAAAAGGTTAAGTATCTAGTTCAACTAGCAGCCCCTTAGGGCAGAAACTTTGTTCCTTTGCAGTCCTGTTAGTTGCTTTGACATGTGAAGATCACCTTCATGCTGGCTCAAGATTAATTTGTAAGAATGGCCTCTTAATGGGGCTTTGAGGGAGACTTCACAGAAGGCTGTAAAAGACAGTCAATATTTAATATATTTCTGTAACATTGAAATTACTCTCCTGTTTGGACACCATTGTAACCTGAATCTTTCTTGGTGTTTGAGATGTTCTTATACTTTCTTATAACATGGCATAAAGAGAATAACTTGATAAAGCCCTTTATGCTTCATGCTTTCCTTCATCAGTAGAATATAATCACCTTACCATCTAGATGACTACTAGATTAAATAATGCTAGAAGGCATTCAGAAGAGTCTAAGCCCAGGGCTTGACCTTCAGTGGCTGCCACCTGCCTGCCTTTCTGGAGACTTTTAAATTCCCAGGAAGATACAGGTATAACTGCATTTCCAGCCCTATAGTAACTCTTCTATTGGCGTAGTAATTGCATGAATGACTAGCTAGAATTACCGGGTTTAACTTCCTGTGATTTTTTTTCTCCCTAGGCCTATTCTGGTTTGCATGAAATTATGTTAATGATTGTCACACCTAGCTAATCACATGTCCTTCAAGAATGCCGGGTTAGTTGTTGCCACTGTAACTACTGTACTTTTCTGAGCACTATCTCGCTCTGTTTCCCTTTCCTCTTTTTAACTTTTCTTCTTTTTTATACCACTTAAATGCTGCTGCAGTTGAGCCACCTGGAGGGTACACACGTGTGTGTGTGTGTGTGTGTGTGTGTGTGTGTGTGTGTGTGTGTGTGTGTGTGTGTCTATATATAAGATTTAAAGACTTATTGTAAAGTCCATGGGCATCAAACAGTTATGTGTTGGCTTGGCTGCCTGATGCAGCTTTTTCCTCAAGGTGGGGACTGCTTTCCTCCTCCCCAGCTTCATCCAATCATTTGTTCTCTGAGGGCTCACTAGGCTCTTTCTACAGAAGACTTAGGTTTCTACTTTCTAGGGAAGACAGGACTCTGGGGATGTTCCTTATGTCTTCCTTCTTACTGGGATAGGTCTTTTCCTCTCGAGCCTCAAACCAAGTTCTCGCCTGTGTCCTTCTTTCACCATCAAGCCAAAGTTAAAGTTTATTTTTTACTTACCTTCCCCTTCAATTTAGTTATTAAGGAAAACATTAAATTTGCTTGATTCTTGGCTCTAGACTACTCTTCTGATTTTTTTTTTTCTTTCCAGGCATTCTCAACATCTTGCTTTTTAGTCCACAATAACATGTCTGTGTTCCAGATCTGTTTTATGACTCCACACAGCGATCTTAGAAGTATCTCAAGCAAAACAAGTGTAAATCTGAATTAGCAACCCCACACATGACTTGACCCTTAGCTTACCTCTTAGCCTATTCTCATGGGGCTTCACTTTTTATTTAATTTTTTCTTATGATTATTCTGGTCTTATGCTCTAAATGTACTATATTTTTAATAGACAAAAGCTGCTAATATCAGTCATTAGGAGATGAAAGTTTTACCTGTAAAGATAACCATCAAAAAAAATAGCCAGAAGGTTAAAATTCCAAGGACAAGGCAAATAGAGATTTTTCTTGGAAGATACCAGGACCCTCTTAGAGGACGCTAATTTCTGGACCTCTTACGGACTGAAGCATGTGCTACTACTGGACATTGTGCTCTTTTGTATTCCAAAGAGAAGTGTAAACACCCATTCATAAGAAACTCTTTGAAAGGAAGGCGTACTAGATTTATTCAGTATAGCTGACAACTGGAAACAACCCAAACATCTTTCAGTAGCTAATGGCTAAAGTTTCCTGAAGTGGAATGTTACCTATTAATAAAAGAACTCCCAGTGTAAAATCAGACATAGATGAATAGCATGCATGCACTCAGCAGAAGAAGCTGGATACAGAATTCTATAATCTCTCATTTATATTCGTTTAGATAAGACAGAGCTACTCTGTGGTAGAATGTAAAAATAGTGACCGCTGACTGCCTTTGGGTTTAACACGTGCTGATAGTGGCTGGATGTGCTTGCTAAAGTGATACAGGTGTTCAGTGCCTGACCTGTGTGCGCGTGTGCGTGTGCGTGTGCGTGTGCGTGCGCCCCGTACAGGGTATATTTATTTGTTGGACAGCTAAGAAATGTGTGTATTTCCTGGTATGGAGGATTTGTCTATTGTTATAAAAATAGTTGAATGGCTGGGAATGAGAAGTAAAGATGCTTGAAATTTCCACATAAAGTTTTTGAGGGTCAAATGTTATGAAGATATAAACAAATACCTGTGCATGCTACATATTTCTTCAGTAAAAATAACCTTATTAATATAATTAATTCCTTTCTCAGGATTCTCACTGATTTTTTTTACTCTTCAGTCCTTTATTCCTCTTTTTGCTTTTGAGGCAGAGTTTCACTGTGTAGCCCAGGCTGGCCTTGAAGTTGAAGTCCTTCTGCTTTAGCATCCTAAGTGTTGGGATGCAGGTGTGTGGCAACCTGCCCACCCTTTTCTTTGCTTTAAACACCTTCTGTGTGTTTGTTGAAAAGTCATTCCCATGGGGAAGGCCGTTCTTGATTTAGAACACATTCTCTAGCATGTGCCCTTTCATAGTTTATCACAATTATGGCTTGGAATTAAAAGGACCCTTGCAGCTTCATGTTTTGGATTTTTGTTCCAATGGCCTAGTCGGAGGAGCTTGGTCACTAGGAGTGTTCTTGATGATTACAGCCTGGACTCTGGTTCTGGCACTTTGTACTTCCTTGTTTGTTGTGATGTGAGGAATCTCTGGCTCAGGCTTCTGCCTCCAGGAACTCCTCTCCGCCCTTCCTGCAGCTGTGCATGGAGATCTCCACCCTTCCTGCAGCAGTGCATGCAGACCATTTAAATTGTGAACCTCAGTAGGTCCGTCGTTTGAATGTTTCTGTCAGGTGTTTGTCAGAGTGATGAGACAAGAGGTTAATACACTTCACTACTGTCTTCTGAAGACTTAGGTTGGAAAGGGCAGAGCTGTTCTAGTAAGTATCCTTACTACTCAGGCTTTTACATCCTTGTGAGCAGTGCTTGAGAAAAGCTGTAAGGAAAAACATAATCTGTGTTTGTGTAAGTATGTGTGTACATGTGTGTGGGAGGCCAGAGCTTGACTTTTGGCATGGTTTCTCAGGACAGCCATTTAACTTGTTTTTGAATAAGGGCCTCTCACTGGGCCCTACGGCTTTGTGAATTTGAAAGTCTGCTTCAGATCCTCCTGCCTATTATTGCCTTCTGAGCCCTGAGACACATATGTGCCAGCTTTTTACATAAGCTCTGGGAATTGAACTTGGGTCCTTATGCTTACCAGGCAAGCACTTATAGACTAAGCTATCTCCTAAGCCTGGGGACACTTTATTTTGCCTCATGATTTTAGAGACTTTGGTTCATTAGGAGGAGGGCATGGCACAGCACAGCATGCGCCATCATGACACCCTGAAAGGAGATACAAGAGCGGAAGGGCAAGTTACAGCCCCAAGTCCACTCCCCAGTGATTTACTTATTCCAGAGGACCCCACCTCCGTCTCATATCACCTCCCAGCAATACAGTCATGAGATGAGACCATCAGGGGATTCGTACATTTTTCGGTCAGAGCATGAAAATCCGTCAGCAGACAGCCAAGCCCCTCTTACATTAGACTGGGGTGGAGGGGGGGAAGCATTATATATGCAAACTACAATAATGAAAAACATTTTCATGCTGGGGGTATATAACTCTCTTCCCCCACAAACCCTAAGCGCCTATGGCTTTCATTTGCTTTTGTTACTTAACAAAATACCACAGGCAATACAGTAATGTGATAGCCAGAATAGCTCCAGATCTGCTCCAAGACTACCTTCATTCAAAATCAGTTCAGGCTGAGAGGTGGCTCAGTGGTTCAGAGCTCTTGCTGTTCTTCCAGTAGACAAAATTTGGTTCTTAGCACTCACATCAGGCAGCTCACTGCAGTCTATGACTCTAGTTCAAGGGATACAATGCTCTCTTCTAGCCGTGGGCACCTGCATAGAGGTAGGTGCATGTAACATACACACTTACACATAGTTAAAAAGAAAAACAGTTCTGTTGCTTAACTTTGCCAAATCTTCACTTTTTATCTATGAAACATGAATACTAACAGTGTCTGCCTTATAGGACTTGGAGAGCATAATATTATATTACTTTTTAAAGAGATATGCAGAGTTCCCAATTTTAAGTGTTTATTTTGTATTGAACAAATGTTGGCAGAACTAGCCATTTTGTTTAAATTTTTTTCTTATATAATATATTTTGATCATATTCTTTGAGATGCTTTCCACCTCACTTCATGCTCTCTTTCTCTTCTTCTCCCCCACCCCCAAACATAAAGCATATGAACAAACAAAACCTAGTAAGATAAAAATATGACAACGCAAACAAAAAGCACAGAATTGTCCCACATCCAAACCAAACCCCTAAACCAACCTGTGATGTCTGTTTTGTGTTGGCCAACTACTCCTGGGCAGGTATCTGTTGTAACTCTCTTCTTGGTTAGGGGTGGGGCTTTGTCCTCTCCCCTTCTCTTTGTTACAATTTTGTGTGGTTCCAACCTTTTGTGAGCATTGTGCATGCTGTGTGTGGAGTCTCTGAGCTTGTGTGTGTATTGGCCTCATTATTTTGAAAGATACCATTTTCTTAGAGTCACACTGCCTCTGGCCCTTACGTTCTTCCCACCTTCCCTTACACATTGATCCCTGAGCCTGGTTTCCAAGCCGTCTGTGTTGACTATGGGTCTCTGGTAGAGAGCTGTTTTGGGATCAGCTAGGAAGCTGGTCCCTAAAAGGAATGGCTGATTGGGGTAGCAGAGAGGAACTAAGATTTTAAACATTTCTAATGTATGTAGTTCAGTGGCAGTTATATTTTGCAGTGATCACTTTTATATAATCATTTTTATAATCATTCTTCCCAACAGAATGCTTTGCCATAAGTAATAACTCTGTGCACCTTCCCCACAGCCATTCTTAGCTTGTTATGTGGTCTGTTTGAACTTGATTTTAGGTAGCACATGTAGATGCATTCATACAGTGATTGTCTCTGTTCTGTAAGACTGGCTTATTGCTGTGTTAATCCATGTTGTAGCATGTGTTGTCACTCTGATTTACAACCTCACTCCTTGTGATTGGAGAAGGTATTTTCCCAGTGGATGTGAAAACATGTTCATAGAGTTTTCCCAAGAATTTTTATAATAAATTTATTAAAAATAGCTAAGAACTAGAGACTGGTATGGCTGGGTCAGTTGGACAGATCAGCTGTAGTTGGTTTATGTAAGACTCTTGATGAGGTAGTTGTGGTGTGTGGTGGATGGAATTCTGAGGAAATAGTAGTAGAGAGCCCTTGGAAGAACAGGAACACCAGCCAAGGCAGAACCATGGACATTCATAGTAAGATTATAAGAAGGAAACCATGACCGGGTTTATATATTCTGAATGCTGGGCTGGCAAGATGTATTAATTGATTCTTATCTTGTAATAGCAAGTATTTTAGAAAATGCTAAATTTAATCAAGGAGTCTATACTATATGTAGTCATACTGATGATGAATTGCATTTACAACTCCAGTCTTCTTGTTCTTCGTGTACTAGTGCTGCCTCAGTTCCCCAGGTCTTTATGCATTCTGAAGGTATTGGAAATGGAGCGTTTCTTTAGGGCTGGAGAGGTGGCCCAGTAGTTGCAGATTAGTACATTTGCTTTCAAAGAGGGTCAGAGTTCTACTTGTAGCACCCACATTGAGGGGTTCACAACTTCTTGTAATTTAGCTCCAGGGGTATTCCATAACTTAATTTGGTCTCTCAGGGTTTCTGCACTTTATATACATACACTTGTGTATATTATATGCGTACAGATACATATACATACAAAAATACACACAAACTTTTACAAATTTAAAAGAAAACGAGAAGTTTTTGTAGTTCAGTAGTTGAGAGGTCTTTTAGGGAGGTGGTAGTGCTGGGGGTGGTTCACAGCAATGACTTTCTGAGTAACAAACCATAGTGCTTCTTTCAACCATGTAGTAACTGTCCATTGCCTGAAGTCAAGTCCAGATCTAGAGTAACCAAACAATTCTTGATGAACCAGCAACTATTTGCCAATATAATATTTCCTAGCTAGTTTCTTATAAGAATGGTTACACTGTAGTCTTACTAATGCATTAAAAGTCTGGTTGTGGCATTTGATTCACCCATTTTGTATATATGCTATTCACATAACCTAAAGACAGTATCCTTTGTTTAGTCTTAAAAGTTTCTTCTATTTGTTCAAGCTTAGTTGTACCCTTTACACCATATTTAATAGTTAACAGTATCATTTTGTAATTTACATTAGTTTTTCTAGGTGCCTATCTTATTTTCCAGATTAAATTGCTTGAGGTCAAAGATGAGTTAATTTTGCAGCATTTTCATGCTGTGCTAGCTGAAGTTGACAGTGCTGATTGGACAAGTGTTCAGTTATGTTTTTGATTTTGAGCATTGTGTTGTTTCTGAGATATTTAGCAGGTAGCATGGATTTTATACTTTGGTCTTATGGGTAACCACAACAAAAGAAAAGTATATATTAATTTAATTGTCAACATCTCTTTCAGTTGGATGTACTGTAGAGAGAAGATTGTGTTTGGTGATGTTTTAAAGTAAATGCCTTAAAGAAAACCCTTTGTTTATGTGACAAAACAGGGAAACATTACAAAATTGGAGTCCCTGAAGCTTCTGATGTACAGTTGAACAAGAGGGTGCTTCAGCAGCAACAGCAACAGAGGAGTTGCTTTATTGGCTGAGGTGTATTAGTAGCTTTGCCGGTCAGATAGCTAAGGGTCCTTATTTCAGTTCATGATTATGCTAGAGTAGTGAAGTGAAAGCTGTTGACCTGCTCTTCAGCGGGGACTGGAATTTTTACAAATAGATTAAAGTACATAGAGATGTGAGGGGCTAGGTTACAGTGCATGTCACAAACATTAGGAAGCTTTTCTTGTCCACTCTTACTACAGTTGGCCCTCCAATACTTACTAATTGATTCTGAAAACAATGGCTTTAATGGGATGGTTTAATAGAATTAGAGTAATAGTAGGATTGTTTGTACATCTCTGAGTGCTGTTAGATGCAAAGAGTAATATGAGATACAGGATTTATTAAATTGGAGACAATGCAATGCACGTCTTCCTTTTTACTTTATGTGTCTGTGGGCATGAATGTGTGGAAGTCAGGGGACAATACTGGAGACGTTGGTTCTGTCTTCCCATCATGCAGACCCAGGGGATTGAACTCAGGTTGTCAGACTTGGCAACAAGCATCTTCATCTACACTGAGCCATCTTTCTGGTCCTTGTACTGTAACTTATCTGTTAGGTTTTTTTTTTAAATTTTACTTTCATTCAAAATTTTCAATTGCGTATATATATTATGGACGTTTTTCTAGATTGTCAGATTGTTATTTTTTTCCTTGTTTCTTCTCTGCTTTTCTTATTTTTCAGTTCTCTACCGTTTTTATTTTTGTTTTCTTATTTTTTTAATTTTTTTTATTACATATAATGTACACTGTTGCTGTCTTCAGACACACCAGAAGAGGCATCAGATCCCATTACAGATGGTTATGGAGCCACCATGTGTTGCTGGGATTTGAACTCAGGACCTCTGGAAGAGCAGTCAGTGCTCTTAACCTTGACCATCTCTCAGCCCTTACCGTTTTTATTTTAACTCATATTTTTCCCAATTTTATTTTCCTGGAGAAGGCTATCCTAGTAAGGGTCATTATTGCTGTGATGAAGTACTAGAACTACTAAGAACAATGTAAAAAGGATTTATTTGGCTTTTTTTTTTCTTTATTAACTTGAGTATTTCTTATTTACATTTCGATTTTTATTCCCTTTCCCGGTTTCCGGGCCAACATCCCCCTAGCCCCTCCCCTTCTATATGGGCGGTCCCCTCCCCATCCTTCCCCCATTACTACCCTTCCTCCAACAATCACGTTCACTGGGGGTTCAGTCTTGGCAGGACCAAGGGCTTCCCCTTCCACTGGTGCTCTTACTAGGCTATTCATTGCTACCTATGAGGTTGGAGCCCAGGGTCAGTCCATGTATAGTCTTTGGGTAGTGGCTTAGTCCCTGGAAGCTCTGGTTGGTTGGCATTGTTGTTCATATGGGGTCTCGAGCCCCTTCAAGCTCTTCCAGTCCTTTCTTTGTCCCATTCTCAGTTCCGTGGTTTGCTGCTGGCATTCGCCTATGTATTTGCTGAATTCTGACTGTGTCTCTCAGGAGAGATCTACATCCGGTTCCTGTTGGCCTGCACTTCTTTGCTTCATCCATCTTGTCTAATTGGGTGGCTGTATATGTATGGGCCACATGTGAGGCAGGCTCTGAATGGGTGTTCCTTCTGCCTCTGTTTTAATCTTTGCCTCCCTATTCCCTCCCAAGGGTGTTCTTGTTTCCCTTTTAAAGAAGGAGTGAAGCATTCACATTTTGATCATCTGTCTTGAGTTTCATGTGTTCTGTACATCTAGGGTAATTCAAGCATTTGGGCTAATAGCCACTTATCAATGAGTGCATACCATGTGTGTTTTTCTGTGATTGGGTTACCTCACACAGGATGATATTTTCCAGTTACATCCATTTGCCTATGAATTTCATAAAGTCATTGTTTTTGATAGCTGAGTAATATTCCATTGTGTAGATGTACCCATTTTCTGTATCCATTCCTCTGTTGAAGGGCATCTGGGTTCTTTCAGTTTCTGGCTATTATAAAACAAGGCTGCTATGAACATAGTGGAGCACGTGTCTTTGTTATATGTTGGGGCATCTTTTGGGTATATGCCCAAGAGAGGTATAGCTGGGTCTTCAGGTAGTTCAATGTCCAGTTTTCTGAGGAACCTCCAGACTGATTTCCAGAATGGTTGTACCAATCTGCAATCCCACCAACAATGGAGAAGTGTTCCTCTTTCTCCACATCCTCGCCAGCATTTGCTGTCACCTGAGTTTTTGATCTTAGCCATTCTCACTGGTGTGAGGTGAAATCTCAGGGTTGTTTTGATTTGCATTTCCTTTATGACTAAAGATGTTGAACATTTCTTTAGGTGTTTCTCAGCCATTCCGGCATTCCTCAGCTGTGAATTCTTTGTTTAGCTCTGAACCCCATTTTTTAATAGGGTTATTTGTCTCACGGTCTAACTTCTTGAGTTCTTTGTATATTTTGGATATAAGCCCTCTATCAGTTGTAGGATTGGTAAAGATCTTTCCCAATCTGTTGGTTGCCGCTTTTGTCCTTTACAGTGTCCTTTGCCTTACAGAAGCTTTGCAGTTTTATGAGATCCCATTTGTCGATTCTTGATCTTAGAGCATAAGCCATTGGTGTTTTGTTCAGGAAATTTTTTCCAGTGCCCATGTGTTCAGATGCTTCCCCACTTTTTCTTCTGTTAGTTTGAATGTATCTGGTTTGATGTGGAGGTCCTTGATGCACTTGGACTTAAGTTTGTACAGGGTGATAAGCATGGATCGATCTGCATTCTTCTACATGTTGAACCAGCACCATTTGCTGAAAATGCTATCTATTTTCCATTGGATGGTTTTGGCTCCCTTGGCAAAAATCAAGTGACCATAGGTATGTGGGTTCATTTCTGGGTCTTCAGTTCTATTCCATTGGTCTATCTGTCTGTCTCTGTACCAATACCATGCAGTTTTTATCACTATTGCTGTGTAATACTGCTTGAGTTCAGGGATAGTGATTCACCCTGAAGTCCTTATATTGTTGAGGATAGTTTTAGCTATCCTGGGTTTTTTGTTGTTTCAGATGAATTTGCAAATTGTTCTTTCTAACTCTTTGAAGAATTGGATTGGTATTTTGATGGGGATTGCATTGAATCTGTAGATCGCTTTTGGTAAAATGGCCATTTTTACTATGTTAATCCTGCCAATCATGAGCGTGGGAGATCTTTTCATCTTCTGAGGTCTTCTTCAATTTCTTTCTTCAGAGGCTTGAAGTTCTTATTGTACAGATCTTTCCCTTGCTTGGTTAAAGTCACACCGAGGTACTTTATATTATTTGGGACTATTATGAAGGGTCTCGTTTCCCTAATTTCTTTCTCAGTTTGTTTCTCTTTTGTGTAGAGGAAGGCTACTGATTTATTTGAGTTAATTTTCTACCCAGCCACTTTCCTGAAGTTGTTTATCAGCTTTAGTTGTTCTCTGGTGGAACTTTTGGGATCATTTAAATATAGTATCATATCATCTGCAAATAGTGATATTTTGACTTCTTCTTTTTCCAATCTGTATCCCGTTGATCTCCTTTTGTTGTCTGATTGCTCTGGCTAGAACTTCAAGAACTATATTGAATAAGTAGGGAGAGAGTGTTCTGAATTCAAAGTCTATTGAGGGAAGCCAAGGCAGGAACTCAAGTAGGGCAGAAATGAGGAGGCAGGAGCTGATGCAGAGGCCACAGAGGAATGTTATTTACTGGCCTGCTTCCCCTGGCTTGCTCAGTCTGCTTTCTTATAGAACTTGGGACTACCTGCCTAGGGGTGGCACCACCCACTGTGGGATGGGCCCTCCTCTATTAATCAGTAATTAAGGAAGTCCTATCAGTGCTTGTCTACTGCAGTCTTCTGGAGGCGTTTTCTCAGTGGAGGTTCCCTCCTCTCAGATGACTACAACTGTGTCAAGTTGACATAAAACAGACCGGACAAGAATCAATTCTTAATTCATTTCTTGCTTTGTCTTATCCAGTTTTTATCATGGTCTTTTGTATTTTTAGTTAAAGATTAAAAAACAAAAACCTTATAAATGCTTACTTGAGTCATTTCAGTTGACCTTCCTGTGTTTTCTGTGGCTTTTAGTAGTGAGGTTGGGGCTTTAAACTGATTAGCTGAAGTATTTTGACTTGGATTGTCTCAGTACAATCAGTAACAGTGCTAATGCTTCTGTTACTTAAGAATCCTGTAAGTGGGAGTTGGAGAGAAGGCTCGGTGGTTAAGAGCACATACTGCTTTTCTAGGGGACCAGAGTGGAGTTTCCAGGACCCATATCAGAGCGCTCACGACAGCCTGTAACTCCATTCCCAGAAGACCCAACGCTCTTTTGGCTTCCAAGGATAACCCCTGTCCACAATGTGCGTGCATAGATAAGTAAAAAACACACCAATTTTTGAGTACTATTTAAATGTGATATACTAAAACTTTTTTTGTTAAATAGAACTGTTTAAAGTTTTTTTTTTTAATTTAGAAGAAATTTTAATTAAAAAAGTACATAAGTTTGTGGAGTTCCATGAGATGTTATGATACATATATGCACTGTGTGAAGTTTATGGTAAGGTTAACACATCTACCTCTTTAAACAGTTACCATTTCTTTGTAGTGAAAAATGCTAAAAATCCAGCTCTTTTTGAAAAATAGGTTATAATGTTATGTGTAGTAGTTAGGCTACTGTGCAGAGCACCAGAACTTCCAACTCTGACCTAGAGCCTGGGAAGGTGCTGGGTTGTTAAGTATCAGTGTTTGCTGGTTACGACAATGCAGGAAGAGTCTCATGAACTTACTGTTGTTGAACTGTGTGCAGCCACTGAGATAACTGTACCTTTCTGCTTTACTGGTCACTCCATGCTTCATCCTTAGTCTGTGTGACCTCTCAGTGTTCTCAGACAGCATAAAATTGAACTTACCTCTTAAGAAACCCATACTCTATTCCTGTGGGCTCTTTAGATAACGCATGATCTGTTTGTTGTCTTGTCTTTGGTCACTGTAGACTCTTAACTTCAAAGTAGATAAGCCCTTCCCCCTCCCTCTCTCCCTCCCCTCCCCTGCCTTCCCCTCCCCTCCCTTCCTTCCTGTAGGATAGATCTCTTTGGTGTAAGACTTCAGTAGTTAATCTCTCAGGATGACAAATCTCTTATTACGAAGATAATAAAGATACCTCTCCAATTAATATTTCTCTTAATAATTGAGAGACAGCCTTAAAGCTGTTTAAAGCTGTTTCATGCTTGAAGGGGGAATGGAATCTGAATTTTAAAAGTCGATTTTCCTGTGCACTTTGGTCTCTAAGTGTTAGCATCTGTATTATGTGTCTGTCTTCTCACAGAACCCTCATAACTCCTGGCTGATTGAGCTTTCTCTACAGGCCAAATTCTTAAATTCTTGTAATGTTACAAGATGGTGAGCCCTTCTTTAATGAATGCTGGTCTTAGGAGAAACATAAGTTTCTCAGCGTCTGGGGAGGCTGAGAGAGCTTATCTTCAAGGACTGGGTTTGCAACAAGTGTGTGTGCAAGTGGTTAAAGGTGCTTGCTGCCAAGTCTGCCAACCTGAGTTCAACCTGTATGACCTACATGATGGATGAAGAGGACATACTTCTACGAGTTGTTCTCTGATCTCCATGTGTACCTGTGGAACTTATGTGCATTCATTCACATGTATGTGTACACACTAGAAAGCAAAACATGTAACAGTCCATGGCAAATCTGCTGTTGTGAATTACTGAGTAGGTGTCTTTTTTTCCCAAATGTGTTAAAAACTTCAAATTGAATCAGGATGCTAATTTAGTTTAGAGAGAAGTAGAAATTGTTTACATTAAGAGGCAGTAATTAGATAATCAAATGTAATTAAAAAGAAATGAGGCTGCTTATATTTTAAATAAAGAAGATACTATTGTCAATATTAAGTAAATTTTAGGGACATAAGAATATTTATTTGTAAAGCATTCTTCAGCAGGTTCAAAAGGCTTAAAAATAAAAAAGGCATTGGTTAGAAAACACTCAGTTTGCAAAACAATAGGACTGAGTAGTTTTCTTTAAAGATTTTACAAATCCCTGGCATGACCACCATCTGGTCACTGTTAATTCCTTTATATATGTGCTGGTTATGTATTTATAATTTTGTTTGTATATGTGCATGTCAGAAGACAATGTTCAGGAGTTGGTTCTCACTTTTCCACTGTGGATCCTGGGAATCAAATAAGTCAGGCTTGCATAGTAAAGTTTTGCCTGCTAAGCCATCTTTCTGGCCCATGTTTGTGGATTTAACTTGAGCCTGTTTATAAGTATTAGCAAAACTTGGTGCTAAGTGGTGGAGTTGTAGAGTGCTTGCCTTGCATACATGACATCCTAGGTTCACCCCATCACCCCAAGAAACCATTGACAAGTGTAGCTGGGGAGATTGCTCAGTGGGTCAGGGTGCTTTGTAGCACAAACATGAACCAGGAGTGCCCATGTACCCTTGTGACCTTAGTGGCAAGGGTCAGTTGGAGGCAGAAGGATGGCTGGGGCTTGCTGGCCTATTAGCTTAGCCAAAAACGGCAGCAAGCTCCAGGTTCAGTGGGGGACCCTGTCCTAGGGGGCTAAGGCAGAGAATTGATAGAGCAGGTACTTTCTGGGCTACTAGATTTTCAGACTAGCCTGGTATTCTAAATTTGTTTTATTGAAAACAGATTTGTCAACTCTTTCTGTTTTAGGAAAGTGAACTTGAAAATTGGAAGTGTAGTTGAACTCTTTTTAATCTGGTGCTGTATTTTCACAAAGTGAAACCCAAACCAGATAGACGGAGAGTGCCATTCTTCAGAAGCCTCTCTGTGCCTTGTCACTAGATAGTAACTACCTCGTAAGAAAGGTAGTCACCCTGTGACTTCATCAGAGATGCGCTTTGCTTAGCCTCATTTGTTTTTCGATAGCTAGATCCTAAGTGAGCACTTGTTCTTGCTCCTGGCCCTTCGCTTACTCTGTTTATGTTATTGCATTTTTATGATTTTACGTAGGTTCTTATTTCATGTCTTAATTTAGTTTCTGTATAGGGCTATAGCAGTTTATGCCCCCTTCTGCTGTTGATACTGGACTTTGAACAGCTCGGGGTCCATCAGGCTGATTTGTTGTGACAGTTCGTCTCCCATCCTTTTGTCGCTCACTCTCACGTCTGTAGTGGAACGCCTCAGAGAGCTATCGTTTGGTCAGTGGGATGTGCATCTCTACCATTTACAGTTCCTTTTCTAGAGGATAAAAATACCAGGGGCAGCACATGCTCATGCTTGCTTGCAATTAATATCGTGTAGTTTTAAAATAAATAAAATATTTTGATCTGCAGTAAGTAGTATCTCACGTTGATGAGTCTGTATTTTCCTGGTTATGTTCAAGTATGATCTTTAGAATTTTTATTAGATTCTTTTATTATATTCTTAGGCTATCTTAAAAAGTAGATTGTCATTTTATTTTAAAATCCATTCCATTTTTGGTTTTGTGTATACATATATGTGTCAATGTGCAGGTTGTGTATGTGAGTACAGGAGGATATTGAACTCCATGTTGCTAGAATTATAAGCGGGTCTCTGAGCTCCTAAAGACTCTGCTAGGAACTGAACTGAGGTACTCTGGAAAGGCGGAAAGTGCCCTGCCCACAGAGCATCTCTAGCATCGGTTGTCATTCAACATATGTTTTGGATATGGATCTTGGTTGTACATGTACCTTGCCAGAGTTCTGCATCCTTAGTCTGTAATTTCAGTGTTTTATAATGAATAGCCAATTATAACAACACAGTTTTTTCCCCCTGTGTGCCATTGAAGACATCTTTGCCCAATTTGAAAAAGTTATAACCATTTCTGGTCATCTTCTAAAAACTTTATTATCCTAAATTTTCTGTTTAAACCTCTAATATCCCCCTTTCTTTCAATATTTCCCAGGGGTTAGATGCTATCAATCTGATGCTTTTGATTTTAGCACAAGTAGATATAGGAAATCTATTGGCATGACTTAATGAAATTTACATTTATTTATTTAATTTGGTGTGCATGCGTGTGCGTGCTAAGTCCATACATGTGGTGGTCAGAGAACAACAGGATAGGTTCCTTCCTCTTCCTGGGCTCTAGAGATAGAACTGGGGTCATCAGACCTGGCATCTAGGTAAGGTCTTTACCTGATGACCTATCTTGCCAGCCCAAGAAACATCTTACTTTTGTAAATGGTATATAATTTCTAGATGGTAGCAGTTACGTTGTTAATTAAATGTGGTGAATCTTTAAAAGGAATTTTAAAAGTTTTTCCACCTTGACTGCAAGAGGCAGTCAGTTTTACTTTATATTATAGTCCATTCTTTTGAGTCTAATAGTGATGGTGATGTGTGTTTTCTTTTGAGGTAGTGCCTCTAGCCCAGGCTGGCCTTGAGCTTCCTATTGAACTCCTGATCTTCTTGTGTGCACTTCCGGGGACCCAATACCCAGCATATACTGGTAGTGAAAACACGAATTGTGCAGCTTGGTGCAGCTGCTGTGTTCGGCAGATGACTTAGTCGCTGTTAAGAATGAAGTGATTAGCAACAAAAAGATAACTATATGCTTAGTGTCTGGCAAATAGTTAGTTCCATAAGTATTGCTTAGAACTCTTATTCCTGAATGTTTGAACCTAATTGAAATCTGACTGAGAGGATTTGTATTATAGTTGTTTTTATTAAGTAAAATGACTTAAATCTAACTTTTATCAATAGTAAAATCAACTTGCCAGTTTATACATATTGTTTTGCTATGGATAATATACTTTTGTAGTTTAAACTTTGCCAGTGTTCTTGCAGTTTATTATCTCTTCCATGCATTATGTATATAAGTTATTCTTAAGATCATGAAAACTTTAGGCAGACTATGTTTAACTCTGACATTGAATAACTATTTTTATTTTTATTATTCAGGAAATCTCTGCTATCAACGAGACTTTTAAAAGGCTCTCTAAATATTTGGTAAGTCTTTGATTTCTGTGCACTTTTGCATGTTTCTTAAATTTATGTATGTGCTACATGAACCCCTCTGACAGCAGTAAGTTAAATTACAATAAGATTATATTTGTTTTCATTTTTACCTAGGTACGAGAATTTCTTCTCTTTATATCTTTTGTGATCCCTCTACACATTGTGTCTAGGCAATCAGGTTAGTAAGCAGGAATGGTAATTTATGAATTAAATAAGACTTTTTCTACTTGAGATTTTATACTAATTGTCTATTAATTGCCAAAACATTCAGATGGTGATGTGTTAAGTCTTGTTTACCACAGTGTGAGCATAAGCACCATTACTGTGAGTTGGTGTCTATGCTGTTTCCAATCTGGATTACCATAACTTCTCTCTTCTAAGATTAAAATGAAAACTTCTCTTTGTAGTTGCCTTCATTTCACTAGGGTGAGCTGTCCCCTCTCCCTACCCCACTGTGTGCATGATATATGTGTGTGGTGTTTGTATGTGTGCACATATGTGTACAGGTATGTGTGCATACATGCTGAAGCCAGAGGAAGATGTCAGGTATCTTGCTTTATTGTCTTCCACCTTGTTCTCTTGAGACAGGTTTTCACTGAAACTTAGGCTCACCATCTTGCTGTTAGGGCCAGCAAGCCCTAACAACCTTTTCGTGTCCCCCAACCCAGTGGTGGTGGAGTTATGGGGTCACCTGACCATGCCCAGCTTTTGTGTGAGTGCTGGGAACCAAAACTTAGGTTTTCATGCTTGCACGGCAACCACCTTCAGTCACCAAGCCGTTTCCTCAGCCCATCTCTTGTTCCTGTGTCTTTTAGGCCACTTCCTTCCTGTTTATCCATGCATCCACCCATACACGTATTATGTATATCCTGCACATAGTAGAAAGCAGGTGATAGTTTCTCTTCCCTGAGTTTGGCATACTCATCAATTAGCATGATGGTCCCATTTACTACCCATCTTCTTAACGAATTTTTATTCTTCTTTATAGCTGAGGGGGAAGACCCATCATAGTAATGTGAGCATGTTTCTTCATCCATTCATTCGTCTGTTACCTGGCAGCTCTGAACAGTGCTGCAGCAAACACTGATGTGCATAGCACTGTGCTGTGCTGGCTGGTTCTTTTAGCTGCGTGTTTGGAGTAGGAAAACTGGATCACAAGGAGTTCTATTTGTAGGGTTTTCTTTTGTTGTTGTTGTTTTTTTTTTTTTTTTGAGAATCCTCTGTACTGACTTCCATAGTGGTTATTCCAGCTTCTATATATACTAGCAGTGTATAAAGCATTCCTTTTTAATAGTGAAATTTTTAAAAGTTATTAACTGTTCTATTAAATGGGATAAAATGCTGAGATATCCAATAATCAAGTACCATGGTATAGTTTGTGGTCATTTTGAATATAGGCACACAAAAATGTTTATTTCATTAGCTAAAGGAAGGTCTAGATGTATGAAGTGGAAAAAACATCATTTTTTTATTAAACTGTTTACTGTATTTGAAACAGTGAATATTTGACCAGAAGGTATGCCCATAGCAATTATAGCACATGCTTACATGAGCAGCAGTTATAGTCTTCTGTTTAGCACATATGTGCAATTTGTAGCACATTCAGGAACAGTTACTACAGCAGAGATGCCTGCCAGTGTGGCGGCTCATCTCTGGAGTACATCACACAGAAAGGGCTAGTTTGACAGTCTCCTAAATGTCCAAACTGTCATCATTGTAGGCTTTGGAGGATATCTCATCTTACATGTTTGTGATAGTTTTATTGTCATACAGCTTACACCCGGGAACCTCATACTGCACACTTTGAGTGATTCTCGAGTCTGTCAGGTGTGCACCCCTCACAGACGCTCACGTGCAGGGTGCTTTCACCTCCCTTAACCCTTTCTCCCTCCCTCTCGGCAACAGGAGATGGCTTTCTGCTTGTGAGTTTGCCTGTTTTGGATATTTATAGAAAAGCACCAGGTAGTATTTGTTCCTTTGTGCCTGGCTCCATTCACTTAGCACAGTCTTTTCAGCATCATATGTGTCGTGTCAGGATTGTATTCCTTTGTATGCCACATTCTACTTATCCATTCCTCATGATAGAGCTACTGTGTATTGTGAACTTGTGAGGATATATATTTTCATTTCTTTTGAGCGTATGTGAATGGGGTGGGATTGGTAATTAATCCTTTGTATTTCTCTTCAATACACAAGGGTCCTAGTTTTTCCACATCCTCATGAGCGGTTCTGTGTGTATTTTAGTCTCCTGGGTGATGGGAAAGGACACTTGATTGTGGGTTGTCTCTAAAGAAAGAGCCTTCAAGGGTTTACTCATTTTTCAGAGCAAATGCTTTAATGTTGAATGATGATCATTCTTTAAAAGTTGTGACTAGTAAACCTTTATTAAAAATGTGGCTTGCAAGTATTTTCTTCTATTCTGTGGATTCTTTTTAGTTTGAAAAACAAAAGTCATTGGAAAAAATGACTGATTTTGTTTTTTCAGATGAGTTTCTCTGTATAGCCCTGGCTATGCTGGAACTCACTCTGTAGATCAGGTTGGCCTCAACCTGAGATCTAACTGCTTCTGCTTCCCAAATGCTGGGTTTAAAGGTGTCTGCCACCATTGTCTGGCAGAATTTTAATCTTGATAGAGCTCAGCTTTCGTTTTGCATTGTGTGTGGCACAAAGTTCCAAGTTCATTTTAAAATAATTGATAGTTTAGGACTGTGGTAGGTTTCATCATAAAGGACATTGACATTTCTTGTATCAGATGGCCAGAGCACAGAGGAAAGAGTGTCTAGTGTATTTGTCTTTCAGTTCCTCATGTATTTGTTTCCACTAACCTTATGTCTGACACTGTGTATTACTTGACCCCCGGCCCTACCTGTCCTTGCAGTAGTGCAGAATCAGTGACACAGACTCTAGGAGCAGGTGAGAAATACAGCAGCAAGCCCCTTTAATACCCTCCACCTGCACCCCATTGGTACCAAGAAAGCATCTCTTCTAAACAGCAGTTCCTGATTGGCTAGCATTGTCTTCACCAGCAGCCCTTCTCTCAGGCAGTCCTCAATTAGGTCCTCCTGCAGGAGATACTTTTGCAGCTGCTCGGTACCTTACATAGAGGTGGCCCCCACCATTCCTGCTACAGTTACTATATGAGATTGGTTTATTTATATTAGTCTATATTGTGTGTGTTAGTTCCCCCTTCTCCTGAGATGGGACAGGGTCCTGTGCATCCCTGGCAGGACCTGGATATCCCTGCTTCCTAAGTACTGGGATTTTTGAAGTTTTGCTTGCATGTTTGTGATTTCTGTTCTTGAAAGAAAATGGATTCATATGAGATGTGTGTTTGTTACTTTTTGGCTGAGAATGGTTTTTGATTTGGCATGTGGCCAAAAGCTTTCTTAGGACATCACTGAACACGAGGCTGATAGAAGAAATGCTGGGAAGAACTCTGCGACAAGATGACATCAGAGGGTGTGAGCCATACATCTGGGTACAATATCTGCCTAGTTCTTTCACTGCCTACCATAAACCACTCAGGTGCCTGGTGATGTCTGAGTGTCAGGCTGATAAATAGGAAGGCGTGGCCCCAGAGGTAAAGGAACGGAGCACAGGCAGCAGCTGCATGCTGCAAAAGGCACGGTTTGGCGTTCCCTTCCACAACACTAAAACCAGAAGTTCCTCTGAAAGATTATAGCAATGTCCAGATAGACTGTTACGTTATTTACATCATCTATTCATTTTTATCGAAAAGTTATTAGATATATATGGAAAGGAGGTATGACTCATTTATTTTCAGATACAGAAAACTAACAAGTGGAAACTAACTCTGAGTAGAACTAGATAATGATTAAAGATCTTAAAATAACTCTTTTATATGTTCTCAGGAAAACCAAGGAATACTGTTTTCAAAAGACTCCAAAAGAATAGTGAGGAGTGGATAGATAAAGCATAGAGGAACTTTAAAGATTGCAGAAGAGTATTAGGGCTGTCTGGAAGGATAGTTAATTAAGTAAGCAAAACAAGTGTTTAGCAGTGAGGAGAGTCAATTAACTTAGAGTAATAAAAGTCATCAACTGGAAGGATTGGGAAGATAAAGACTAGAGCCCAGGGGAGGGCCTGTGAGAGGGTTGCTGGCTGTGTGAAGTCACATGAGGGTGAATAATGGCTGCAGACTCAATTCAGCGGGAAGTGTCAGCCTACAAAGCCAGGAAGTTCTGGCAGAACCAACATTAAAGAATCTGCATTTCGAGCTGCTCAGTTGCTGCAAATACAGAGACTATCCTAAAAGCACTAATAGAGGAAGAACTAGACATTCAGTGAGCTGAAAGAAAAGGTATCAAATGGGAATCCTGTGACCATCATAACTTGAAAGTAAAATAAAGACATGTTCAGATAGAGAGACACTAAAATTCTGTCATCTCACCACAGTTAGGAATAGTTCTAGAGAAAAGTACCAGTTTGAAGGGAAATAGCCCTAGACGTTATAGTAAAGCTAGTAAATATGTAATTTACTATATTTTTTCTAATTATAAAAAAGCTGTATGATTTTCCTTACTGTAAAAACAACAAACTGTAATACTATATTGTTGACTATAATGTTATTTTGTTGTGTACATGAAAACATTTGTCAAATCATACTGTTTCTTTTTGACTAAATTTGGATGTTGTAGTTGTTGAGCATTTACTGTGCTTTTGCTTATTTGAATATAATATTCATCTCCTGTGCAATGTCTGAGAAATGACCTATCAGACTCCAGTAAGACTTACCGTGACTAATGCACGTTAAATGATAGATAGTTCGTCTTCCACTATCTCAACTCTGCTTAAATCTTTAATTTCATTTCAGGTTGTTTAGTAACATATTGTCACTTTGAAATGTGAGAATTTTATAACAAATCTGCCACTCTGATTATTTCAGGTGGGCCATTCAGTGACACTGATTATATATTATACTGTGATTATATATATACTACATTATATATATATATATATGTATATATATATTACATTGATTATATGTATACTGACACACTATATATATTATATGTGTCATCCTCTCACTACCTGTATGCAAAACTTTCTCCTTACTTCTGCCAGAAACTCTGCATGCAGTAAGCAACAGTCCGCAGTTCCCCTTCTTTAACTGTTGTTAGACTGTCTGTCTGAGCCATGAGAGTGCTGTGAATTGTCAATATGTCCACGTGCTCAGACGGTTGTTTGCAAACTCCTCACTTTATGACTGATTCTTCAGAAATTTTTTATTAGTCCGAAAGTCATTTTATAGTTTTGCTTTTATATTTTATAACTTTTACTTTAGAAATTCTTCACCATCTCTGAATATAGCCTATTAGTCAGGGTTCTCTAGAGTCACAGAACTTATGGATTGTCTCTATATATTAAGGGAATTACGGGAAGTCTGCAGTCCAGCTAACCCAGCAATGGGCAACTCTGAATGGAAACCCAAGAGTCCAGTAGTTGCTCAGTCCCATGCGGCTGGGTGTTTCAGCTGGTATACAGCTGGATCTGTATAAGCTGGGATCCTGAAAGAATAGTCTCCAACAGATGTGCTGGCCAGTAAGGGCAAGCAGGCAGAGAAGAAGGAAGTCTTCCTTCTTCCATTGTCCTCAGTAGACCTCCAGAAGAAGGCACGGCCAAGATTAAAGGTGTGTACCACCATGCCTAGGTTAGAACTTGCTCTGTCCCAGGCTGGACTTGATGGGCCTAAGTTTTTCATAGATCAAAAGCGTGTGTCTTCCATGTCAGGCTCTGGGTTAAAAGCCTCTGCCTTCCATTTCTGGATTGTAGTTCATTCCAGATATAGTCACATTAACAACCAGGAACAGCCATCACACCCTAATAGCTCCAAATTGATTGCATAGACAAAGCTGGCCTCAGATTTGGATTGGATCTGCTGCCCTAGACTTCTGACTTTATATAGATTTTACTTTTTCTATTGTATTTTGAAAGACTGAATAATGGCCCCCCAAATATGCCTACATCCTAATTTTCGGAAGCTGTGTTGTGCCGTGTCTTGAGGAAACTGCATATGTGGTTAAGAATGTTAGAGTGGGGGTTTGGGATTTAGCTCAGTGGTAGAGCGCTTGCCTAGGAAGCGCAAGGCCCTGGGTTCGGCCCCCAGCCCCAAAAAAAAACAAAAAAAAAAAAAACAAAAAAAAAACAAGAATGTTAGAGTGAAGAGGCTAGGGAGGAGGAAGGGATGAGGAAAGGAGGCACAGGCGTCAGTGTGCTTTGGAGGAGGAGCAAGGGACCAGGAATCTGGGGAATTGAGGAAGCTGTCTGCACCCTAGAAAGTAAAGGGGAACAAATTTACTTGACCTTCTAGCACTTTGGATTTAGCTCAGTGAAACTAGTTTTGAACATAGCATCTCAAGAACTTCAGTTAAGGAACTTATTTCCTGCCAGTGGGTTTGTGATCGTTGCAGTAGCCACAGAAGCTGATGCAGACTTTGGTACCTATTCATGGAGTGCTGCTAAAAATCCTTTGGGGTGTGTGTGTGTGTGTGTGTGTGTGTGTGTGTGTGTGTGTGTGTGTGTGTGTGTAGAACTTGGAGAATGGGCAGCAACTGGTAGAATTTTGAAGAACATGAAAGGAGAAAACTTGGCTTGTCTTGAATATGGCAGAATACAAAAGTTTTGCTGCTGATGCTTCAGAAGGAGGCAAAGGAATCTGGTAAAGAAAGCTGGAATTGAGGCTAGAGAGATGATAGAAGGGTAAGGACTCTCACTGCTCTTGTAGAGAACAGGGTTGAGGTCCCTGCACCAACATTAGGCAGCTCCCGACTTCCTGTATGCTCTAATTCCAGATCTGATGCCCTCTTAGTGTCTCTTCCGAGACATGCATGCATCTGCCCATACAAACACACGTGTGCACAGCACTAGCATGCTCACACACAAATAAGTAAGCAGGAATACCTAAAGAAAAGAAAGCCTAATTTTTAAGGACTCCAAGAAATCCTTATGAATAGACTGCTGATGGAAATGCAAATGTTAAAGGTACTACTGGTGAGGGTCACCTGTGGTGCATGTGTGGAGGCCAGAGGCCTCACTGAATGTAGAATTCCCTAGAGGGTTAGACTGGCTCCTGCTTCTACCTCCTCAGTTCTAGGATCGCTCCAGGATTGCCATTACATGCTAGCCTTTTTACACGGGGAATCTGAACTCAGGCCTTCATGCCTGGTCAGCAAACATTTGGCCCACCTAGCCTTCCCCTTAGCCCCTAAATTTATAGTTTTCATAACATATATTACTTGAAACAAATTTCCTTTAGAGCTGGGGACCGAACCTGAGGATTTGCAGGCTCTACCACTGAGCTGCCTCCCTAACCCCGTATGCTTAGGAGCTACCATAAAGGCTTTGCCACTTCTTTCTGAACACACGAACATTGTATAATTTAATGCAGAATTCAGAACTTCTTTTTTAAAAGCTAGAAACTGAATTTATGATGGGAATTTTATTTAGCACAATGTATTAGTCCATTTAGACTAGCTTACTTATTGAAGAAATTATTTGGAAACTGGAAGTACATTGCTTTTAGGATCGTTGTAAGTGGTAACTTCTGATAATAGCTAATGAGTACATTTGAATTATAAAATCCATACATCCAGCCCTTACTTACCTTTAAGTCCTTTACAGCATGGGCTTGTTTGCTTGTTTTCTGATGGAATCATATCCAAGAATCTAATTACTGTGCAGATTCAGTCACTACATTGAAATTCAGTGTTTAAGGTAAATGCAATGCTACTTAGGATGACATTACTAAGTATTACAGTTCCCCCTTCTGTCTCTTCAGAGTTACCGCACCATGCTTAGCTTGTCTGATTTCTTTCAATGGCTGGCCAGGAGTTACCAGGAAACTGTGTATCAATCATAGTATTGAATTCAGTAGTTGAATTTAGAATGTTCATTGCCAAAGTTATTTGTAGTTAATATGGAAATTGGGTAACAAGGAAAGGAACACAGTGAAAGACACAGGCGTTGCACAATTGATGGCATCTAATGTTTCTGCTGGACAGGGCAGGGGATCTATGCACCCACTGGGGTGGGTTAAGGCCATGGAAGAAGAACGCTACTCAGTGCATCTACCTGCACAGAGCTTGTTAACTGTAACAGAGGTTTTTGAGACAATATGGGAAATTTGACTATTAGCTGGTGTTAATGTTATGATCTGATCATGTGATTCTGGGAACATGAGAGGCACTTGAGTGTGTCTGTGTGTGTGTGTGTGTGTGTGTATGTGTACAGAGAGAGAGTATGTAGGTATGGTATCTGGGACTTAATTTAAAATATCTGCAAGGAAGAATAAAAGTCAAAGCAATATTGGTGGTATTTTGAATTGAATATAGGTGTCATAGATATAAAATGTAAATGAATATACCGTTCTTTTTTACGTATATTGGAAACTTTTCATGTAAAAATTTCAGGTTTTACCTACGGACGGTTTTGCTGGTACTGCTTTTCTCCTAACATTTACAAGTCTTCTCAGATATTGGAGAGCTTTACTTAAATTTTTGCTGCAGAAATGAGGCTCTTGTAAACCATTTAACCTTTACTCTGTATTTTTTGTTACCTGTCACCATTGACTGTAGTTATTATTCTGGTTGTTTTGGGAATATTAATTTAATTCTGGTGGAAGAGATTTCTGTTTCTGTTGCAGTACCTCCATTTCTCTGACTTCCTAGCACATTATATGCTTAGTAAATACTTGAGGGAATGGGAATGAGTTCTGGAGAACCGAGGACATGGAGTTTGGTCAAGGACAGAGCCAAAGAGAATGTTTTTGAAAGTTAATCTTACGGGGCTATGGAAACCTTACCCTTTGGGGAAAATGCAGGCTAATATGTATGGGTTTGGAAGAGTTAAGTTATCACCTCCTGTTTCTTTACCACATTCAGCATAGTCTTAGCAGGAATTACTCAGGTACTGTACTGTGCTTTTCCCAGGTGACTTCAAAATATTCTCTGATTCTTTTGAGACCAAGTCTTATTCTGATTCCTCTTGCTCAACCCCTCAACTCTCCAGGACTTCCTGCCTGTGCTACCATGACTGTTCTTATTTTATCTCTGTGAGTGCTTTGCCTGCATGCATATCTTTGTACCACTTGAGTCTGGTGTCTGTGAAGGCCAGAAGGGGTTAGTACAGATGATTGTGAGTTGCCATGTGGGTGCTGGAAATTTTACCTGGGTCCTCTGGACAAACAGAGCAGCCAGCGTTAGCCACTGAGACATCTCTCTAGTCCTGAATAACTAACATATATACGTAGACATAGATATACCTACCTACCTACATACAAACATATATACATACATACAAACAAACAAACAAACAAACAAAATAACTATATTTTCCTTAAATGGAGTAAGAAGGATGGCATTGTGTTCACTCTTGTAAATGTATTTAATTAATCAAGTGAGACGTGAGACACAGACTGCAATGTGTAAGGAAACTTCTCAGGTAAATAACCACATGTGTCCTCTTGTAACATAGATTGAGAGTGACAGACTAAGCACCATCCTGGCAGTATTGAAAGCAGTTTTGATCTCATAGATTCCCTGCAAGAAACCTGGGAGCCCTGAGAGTCCATATTGCTGGAGAGGATAATTTCCTGTTGGGATACTGTTTATGAACAGCACACGGTGTTTGCAAGTAGAAGAGTCGGTGCCTGAAGGGATACTGAAGCCATGACCTTATGTGTGAGGACTAATGGCAGTAGCTTGCGTTTACACACAGATAAAAACGGACCAAAGAATGTCCTGTGAAAAGTTGTTTGTAGTTTTCCGAGGATAGATGGATAGATGGATGGGCTGATGGGTGGATAGAGGGAGGGAGGGAGCTGGAGATCTAACCAAGGCCTTTTGCATGCTAGGCAGACACTTAAGATTTAACAGATGGATAGATCCTCTTATTTCCTCAAAAATTGAAATTAATTCAATATACATATAATATTTAACTTTTCAAAGTAAGAATTTGACATTGAGTTACTTATAATTAGGAAGGAAATGTAGAATATATAAAAATATAAATATATAGAGATATAATATAGAAGGAAACTAGTGATGAGGGCTGGGAATGTGGTTATGATGGTGTGATGAGAATGGACTCCAGTGGCTCCTATGTTTGAAAGCTCGATCCTCCGTAGGTTAAACTGCTTAGGAAGGGTCAGGTGGTGTGGGTTTGTTGGAGGAGCTGTCACTGGGGGTTGGGCTCTGAGGTTTCAAATCCAAGATCAGGACCAGTCTGCCTCAAAGCTCTTGACAACTTGTAATGTGTCAGCGACTTTTCCGGGGCCATGCCTGCTTGCTGCCATGCTTCACGTCATCACAGTCATGAGCTCACCATCTGAATCTGTAAGCAGGTCCCCAGCTATGTTCTTCTAAAAGTTGTTTGGTCATTGTGTCACCTTAGTGCAGTAAGGAAGACAATGATAGATCACTCGCTTACCATGCTTAAAGAAAACAGTACTTATTATTATTAACTTATTATTGACCAAATATTAATACATAATGTTTTCTCCACTTTTTAAACAGTCCTATATAAGTAGACTTGATTAAGTATTCACTGTTCCCCCCTCCCCCCCGGCCAGAACAGTATTCTGCTCATTTTCTGACATTTTATCAATGTTTACTTCTGTTGGTTAGTCTTCACGTTCCGTCTGTATGCAACATAGCCGTCAATATTACACTGAATTAGCTAACGGAAGAAAAATGATAAGTAATGAAAATAACCACTATTGCTTCCATTCTGTTCTTGTTAGAACTAACTTAAGAGTGCTGTGTTCTTTGGCCTGTAGAGCAGCAGCACAGGAAGGAAGGTAGAATTACCGGCAGTCCAGCTCAGTCGCATCCACAGGCGAGGATTTATATTCTGTTCAGCATACAGTGTTTTCAGCAGGCGAGTGAGATGTTACTGATTTATTTTATTTTTTTAATATTGTCTTTATTTACAGAAGGTTGTATTTTCCCCCAGTGAAGTGCATGCCTGTTTCTAGGCATTCTGGAAAACTGATTTAACTATAACACGAGTATCTAAAGAACGGTACAAGGTGAAGGTAGGAGGAGCCGGCTCTTCCCGGCTCTGAAGCAAGGAAGGGGCTGAGCATGAGCTACACACAGAAGCAGAGCAGGGAAGGGGCTGAGCATGAGCTACACACAGAAGCAGAGCAGGGAAGGGGCTGAGCATGAGTTACACACAGAAGCAGAGCAGGGAAGGGCTGAGTGTGAGGCACACAGAAGCAGAGCCTTTCAGGGCCTCAAAGTATAGGGTCTTTGAATAGAAGGCATTTTTATTTTTACTGTTTTTTAAAGGTATGTTAAAAGAGTTGGCATCATTGGTATCTGGATGGTCATTAAATTATTTTAAATTGGTTATTTAAGAAGACTAACATGTTTGTATTAATGTGACTCTTATTCTGGGAATTCAGAAAGAATTATAATTACTGAATGTAAGTAGCTATGTTATCAGGAAAGGTAGAATGTTTTAAGTATAAGATTGTTAGGGAATGATTAAAACCCTCAGTACTGTTTGCTTATGTTTTCAGTGTGGTTTTCAGTTCGGTTTCTCTGTCTACCGAAATGCAAATGACCAAGGGAAGGATGCCTCATCAGGATAGGTCTTTGATGGCTTTTAGTTATTGCAAATACATGTACATAGCCACATCCTTTTCTTCTCAGCAAACCTCAGAACATGTATGACAGCAGGCATTCCTCGGCTCACTTGGCTGCTTGTCTTATTATGTAGGGAAATACAGCAGTAGATTTTCTTGTCGTTACCCTTCAGGTCCAAGTTCAGCATGCAGAGGGAATTTCTTACTTTTCTCATTGTATTCAGACATCCTTCTGCCTCTCCCACCACTATTCAAAGATTTGTGCTAGCTACTGTCCACCTTGTGTTATTTTTAAAATAGATCTAGGCCCATGTTTTCTGTTTGGGTTTTAGCTTGACTCTCAAGACTGAGAACAGTTCTGTCTGTTAACTGTAGTAGAGAAGTGAAGCAAGCGGTCATTCTTACTGTGAGTGCTTGGCAGGCTTCTTAAGTGTAGAGTCAGAGGTCATCGGGTCTGGGTGGTGAGCTATAGTCTGTCCAGAAATTCAGCTCCGGTTGTTTCTCAGAGCAGTGCTGCAGCGGTTCTCCAGATTCCGAGGCTTTCTTGAACAGTGTAGGACCAGCGAGGGGTGGGGCTCTTTCCGGTTGGCTGTTGAAAAAGCATCCTTTTACAGAGGGAACAGGTTGGATAGGCTGAGCTGAAGGCGTAGGCAAACAGATCCAAAACTGATGGAAGACAGAAAGAGTGGTTAGTATGTTTTGGGGTGTCTTGAGCTTGCTGCTTTGCTAAGTTCTTGAGCTTTAATATAAACACGTTGAAATATTAAAGCACCTTACATTCTTTGTGTAGTAGCCCGGAGACTTACTCTTTTCACAGAGTTTCTTGGTGATGAGTTGGTGGCTGCTATCTATCTTCTGTAGTAAAGTTGGTTTTTCTTTCGTTTGTTTTTAATTCGATTTTAACAGTGTTTCTTTCAGCCAGAGAGCTGCAGAAATGAGTCAGTTAGCCGGGTTTAGTATATTCGGGACATTACAGTTGTGATTTTTTTTAAAGCCAAATTCTCTTAATGATCGAGTCAATGTGTGGCTGTGGCTGCAGCAACATTATTTCTTTTTTAATGAAGAGGTTGAACCGTTCGACTTGCTGCTCCGATCTGTTCCCTTGTACCTATACATCAGACCAGTTGCAGAGATTTTCCATCGAATGTCCCAGGCAACTAAAGGTAACTACATAGATTTATTTCAAATAAGAATATACAGTTAAAGTGACTGCATTATAAGTAGGACCGAATGATTAAACACAAGAACAATTAAGATGTTCTTAGCAGTTTTCTTGACCTTGCAGTAGCTATCCAATATCATTTTGTCATCATCAGATTGTGGCAGTGGAAGTGCACTGCAGTAATTGATTTTGTAATAGGATCAGGTGATTTACCAGCGGCCCTGAGAACCACTTGCTTGCTCAGAGTGTGCAGCACTCTAATGGCTGTGATTGCAGCCCAGAGCTGATGTGAGGCGGCGGGCCACCCACCGTAGCAGCACTTACGTTAAAAACGGCAAGAGTACTAGGAGTTTGTCTGTTTGTTTGCCGTGCTGTCGCTTTTGCTTGGATGTTCATGTGAAATCTTAGACATTATGATTTTCTTTTTCAATCACCAGTTCATAAAAAGTTTACTGGTTTGACTGTCCCTAAATATAACAAAGCACAGCCTTCTGTCTCCACTTCTGAGCTCAGCATCAATATGCTGTGCTGGTGACCGTGAGGACGCATGTCTAAAACAGGAGCTGTTGTATATTATCTGAACTAAGTGAAATATTCTTAACACCCGCAAACCCCATCAACTCCAACTCTACTATATGATAGTACTGGAACTAGAGGATGTTACCGACCCAGAGAGTTACTAGAAAATTGTTTTGTGTCTTATTTTGGTATTTTGATTTCTCAGTTGTTTATTTAGGAAATCTGAAATGTATAATTTCTTAGAACTATCTAGAAAAACAGTGAGGGCTAGTGTAATGTTTAATGACATTACAGATTAATAACTCGGTATCCAATATTATTTAATATCCAAAGTTTATAAAATGGCTATGTTTTAGTAACATTTCTTTTTCTCTTCCTGAACCTTTAAAGGAAATAGTTGGTTACAAATATGTGTGTACAGAGCTCGTTCTTGGTGCAGAATTCACTTGCTTTTGTAGGACTGAGAGACCCTGTGTGGAGAGCCTGGCTGCTGAGATTTTGCTGTAATGAACTTTTGCTTAGCTTTGTTGTATTAGTGGAACCCCCCCTCCCTTGCAGAACCACTAACTCTGTGTTTATACAGTGTTTTGTACAGAACTACACATACAGGATAATGACTTTTTTGTCACTCCTTTGATATATTCTTGCTGTTAGCCTTCCTACATTTCATAACAGTTAAGATAATAATATTAAAACTAGATTTTGCAGAATGAAGCAGAGAGTACTGCCATTGCATATGCTCTGTGAGGAGCCTCTTTCTGTTATGCCCAGAAGCTCGTTCTTAAACTGTTTGAAGCCTTAGTGTTTCTTGAAAGTTGAAAATTAATATTAACAGTGACACTTTGGCCAAATCCAGATACTTAAAAAGGTAATTATTGATGATGCAATATCAACATTGGAGTTTGTGGTCCTTATTGTTTGGATAAGTTTCTTCTTCTCCTCCTCCTGCCAACAACAGAAACCTCTCTGTGTATATTGGTAGTAATATGTACACAAGGATGTTATTACTATTTGAGATTTGTTCAAGGGCATGTCTAAGTTCAATATTGAAAATGTTAAATGATGTACCATCACTAAATCAATTACTGATAAATATTTCACTGTAGTAGTGTATACTAAAGTCCCCTCCCCCAGTATTGTACACTTGATTGAGCAAGTATGTCCCACTGTGTGACGGCTTCTTAAAATAATGATCATGAAAGGCACAGGGTACTGTTACATCTGCAATGTGATAGGGCTTCCTTTAGGAAGAGAGATGGGAGAGAGATGCATCCTGGGAAGTCCTTGCCCCAGTGAGGTAGACTCAAAAGAGCCTGAGATGAAGCACTGAGGACCTGGATTTTGCTGACTTTGTTACAAATGCATTTGATGATTCCCCCGAGCTGAGGACTAAACCAGGGCCTTGCGCCTAGGCAAGCGCTCTACCACTGAGCTAAATCCCCAACCCTTCATTTGATGATCTTGACAGTTACATATGCACAAACATTCTAAGCTCCCTTCAAATACTGAGTAAAAAGAAATCGCTGTGTCCTGTGGGAGAGAGCAGTACCTTTAGTACTGGGGCTTGGAGCTGTAGAAGTTGGAGTTTAATGGAAAGAATCAGTGTGTACACAGTACTGATGCCTCCTGTTTGTTCCTTTTGCTGAGAGTACTGCTTTATCTTTTTGATACCTGATATTCTCTAAATAGGATATTATAGTAGCATTTAAAAGACCAGACCTAGGGTTAAATTCTGACACTGGTGATTTTTCCCTAGGCTCTGTGGTGGTGGTGGTGGTGGTGTTGGTGGTGGTTTGGTTTAGTATTTCACATGATAGTAGGTTGGTTTAGTATTTCACATGGTAGCTCTCAGTGATGAGTTTGGGAAGGCACTGCTGTTCAGTGCTGTGGCGAGTGCACCTGGCAGGTAAGCTTGTGAAGGAGGCGCCTTTGCAGCTTAGGTCGGCTGGACCTAAGGTTGCTTTCCCAGAGATAGGGATAGATAGGGATGTGATGCTGATTCCCTCATTCCTCAGGAACCCTTCTTTTGGACCATGATGCTCTAAAGGACTTCTATGTCATTTCATTTGTGAGATGGGTACTCTGAATATTTTTAAGACCAGGAGACTGAGGCTTACAAAGGTCTCATTCCTAGAATCAGGTAACTAGGAAATGAATAACTGAGGTTGAAGCACTACTTTAAAATACTTTCTTTGCCAACAATGTGGTAGACACTATATTTCTTATTTAAAAGGATTTTTTTAGTTGAGCCGTAACTGCAGAGACGGAAGCAAATGTCTGAAGACTCTCACGTACCCACCAGCTATTTCTTATACAAGTGCATTTTCAGGGGGGTTAGGTTCCATCAGCTGCTTCCCTCTTACAGGACAGAAAAAAGGAAGTCCATGTTAATATATGAAGGATCAGTGACAAAACAACGGGAGTAGAAGGGACATTTTATCCTTCTATAAAATGGTTCTATAGTGCGAATCGGTGTGTGCATCCGTCACTGAGGGTTGAAACTGGCACAGCGGTAAAGTCCACCATGTTCTTAAGTAATGTAAATACATCTATTTCAGGGTTTCCTTTGCTGGGACAAAACACCATGACCAAAAGCAACTTGGGGAAGAAAGGGGTTATTTCAGCTCACAGTTTCACTGTCCATCACTGAGGGAAGTCAGAACAGGATCTCAAAGTAATAACAGAGAAGCAGGAGCTGATGCAGAGGCCATGGAAAAGTGTTACTCACTGGCTGACTTTCTGTGGCTTTCTTAAACCATCTAGCCCATCTTGGGGTGGTATCACCAGCAAGTTAAGAAAATGCCCTACGACTTGTCTACAAATAAATCCCATGGAAGCGAAGATCCCTCCTTCTCAGATGACTGACTATAGCTTATGTCAAGCTGACATGGAAATAGCCAACACCCCATCAGAAGAAGAAGGTTTTTCTCTAAGAGGGTATTATCAATATATAATTATCAATATATATCAGTATATATTATCAATATATAATGGCATTAAGAATAAAACTAAGCGGGGTTGGGATTTGGCTCAGTGGTAGAGCGCTTGCCTAGGAAGAGCAAGGTCCTGGGTTCGGTCCCCAGCGGAAAAAAAAAAAAAAAAAAGAATAAAACTGAAGGGCCAGAGAGGCACTTGCAGCCTGATTACCTGAGTTCATTTTCCACAACCCACATAGTAAGATAAAAGTGACTCTTGAAATTGTCTTTTGTCCTCCACACATGCACATGACATGCGTGTGTGCACACACACACACAATCACGGGCTAAATGAACAGTCTAAAACAAACAATTCTCTGTTAAAGGACAACTATGGCTTCAGCTACTAGGTTTTCCATGTTAATTCCCTAGTAAGGCTTTGGGTACAGGTAGAGACATGGAATGTTTCTTCCATGTTGATTTTTACAGGAATGAGGAATGATCAAAAAGACCATATCCTATCTTTATTAATTTCAACAATTTTATGACAAGCAGAAATGTACCCCAAATTGTAAGACCTGGAACTGACATTAGGCGGCCATGCTTACCTGCTGTGTTATTGGAATGGTTACTAGTTGTTGGTAGTATACAATTCAAGACTGTAGAACCTGCTCAATGCCACATACCTATTTTCAGAACCCAACTTTGCAGAATTTCCCTCTTTTTCAGAGAAAGACATTGTTTATTATTTATGTGACTGTGGAACATGTGTTGTCTTAGCATGGATATGCAAGATGTGGATAAGCATGGGTAAACATGCGGAGGGTATTAAGTATGTTTCTCAATCTATTCTATTCTTATATTTTGAGACAAGTCTGTCTTTCTTTCCCTCCTTCCTTCTTTTCTTATTTTGATCTTCTTTTGAGTATTAGGTAGTTCTGGATGTCCTGAAACTCAATATCTGTAGACCAGGATGGCCTCAAACCCATAGAGATCTGCCCACCTCTGCCTCCCAGGTATTGGAATTAAAGGTATGCAAACACCATTCCTCGCTTAAGCCAGTATCTCTTACTGCGCCTGGATCGTACATTTGGCCAGTAAACCCTCAGGGATCCTCCTATACCAATCTTTCCAGTCTTGGAATTACAGATACAAACCACCAAGCCTTACTTTACCTGGGTGCTAGGAATCAAAACCCAGGTCCTCATACTACTCATGAGGGAGGCACTTTATCCCCTGAGTTGGTCATCTTTGCAGTAACATGTATAACAGAATTGCCTGGGTTACAGCTTTCAAGGATGTCAGAGCTATCCATTGCTTTACTTACTTATTTATTCATCAGTGTTTAAGACCATGGGATGAAGACCATGTACCTTGAGTTCAAGTTTTATTCCTGTTGTACTCCTCAGTCATGTTCAGTCAACCTCAAATAATGTCCATTTCAGCTGCAGTCTAAGAAACACTAAGAGATGGTTACAATAAAATATTAAAAACATTTAAAATATTAGAAATACAGATTGTAATTTATAGAGCTAGGATCTGTGGTCCTTTTAAAACAAATTAAATTTAAATTCTGGTATATGCTGTCTCTTTTCAAAAACAAAATCTGGGGCTGGAGAGATGGTTAGCAGTTAAGACTACTGACTGCTCTTCCAAAGGTTCTGAATTCCCAGCAACCACATGGTGGCCCACAACCATCTGCAATGAGATCCAATACTCTGTTCTGGTGTGTCTGAAGAGAATGACAGTGTATTCACATGTAGATGTATACATATGTATATGTATATAATATATACACATATATGTATATTATATAATAAATTATTTTATTATAAGTTATATTATTTATGAGAATATACATTTATATAATAAATTCTAAAAAACAAAACCTGAGTCAGTTTCATTGACTTTATAAACATCCTATATGATAAGGCCATCCATTTAAATGATGTATTCCCTTGGAGTCATCTTTTTTGGTCTTTAGCAGAACAAAATTGAAATTATTTTCATGAAAATTCCAAATTACCAAGGAGAAGTGTGCCATCTCTGGTTATAGGTAGTTCTTTAAGCTGAACAATAATAAAGTTGACAAAGCTGAACAATAATAAAGTTGACTTCAGCGTTTAAATCTATTGATAACATACACTTACCTCTTCATTAAAATTTAAGCCATTAAGTTCTGTACTACAGAAGTACCCTTTGTGTTACTAGGAACTGTAAAATCACTTAAACAAGAAATAAGAGAGAAGCATGCAGCACTCCAGAGCGCGGGAGGGGCATCATACCCACGCACCAACCATTCCCAGCCCACCCTCCTGCCCCAGATCACACCCTCCCTGTCCACTCTACAGCTTTCCCTTAAAACTGTCGTCATTCCTACCATTTTCTGCCAGTTTAAGCTCTCTGCTCTAACACTTTGAATTAGCTTCTGGCTCAGGGGTTGAGGTCAATAAATATTCCCAAACTCCTTTTTTTCTTTTTTTATTGCCTAAATTACATGATTTATTTTCCCAAAGCCTCACTATAAGTCATGTTTAAAAAAGTATCCATCCGTCCATCTAGGTTTTTTTGTTGGTGGTTGTGGGTTTTATTTTGTTTTGTTTCTTGAGATTTCACAATGTGACCCTGTATAATCCTGGAACTGCTATACAGACCATCTGGCTGTGAACTCAGAGGTCCACCTGTGCTTTCCTCCAAGTGCTGGAATGAATGACCTGTGACACCACATCTGGCCTCTGCAAAAGTTTAATATTGAACAAGCAAACATATATTCATATCTTCCTTACAGAAAAATAGATATGTATCAGTAATTGAAAGCAATTTCCACTCTGGATAAAAACACTAATAAGAATTGAGACAACAATCTGCACAGAATAAAATGTTCATAAGCAGCTTGAGCTCACCCACTAAGCTACCTCTTAACCGAGATGACTGGAGCTTTTGGGACTGGGTACTTGACAACATGGGGGATGTGCCAGTATCAAAACTTAGGTTTTTGCTGCTTTGTTGGTTTTTTAATTCTTTCTCCTTATCATTTCCAGACTAATGACATCAGTTCTTTTGAGTATCTTCCCCACTCCAGAAACTAGACCCACTAACCATTCCCCATCTGCTCAAAAGCGCCAACTACTTAACCTACATGCACAAGTCTCTGACGTTGATTCTTAAATGCCAAGACAGAACCAAGGTAAATGGTGAAGTCTCACAAAGAGGAAGGAATTTGCACCAATTCAACTGTTCAATTTTTCTTAATTTGATTCTCTTTTCAGTTTGTTTCTAATGAAACACTAGAAATGAAAATAAAAAATTTAAAAAAGCAAAAATCAATAATGAAGAAAAGCTGTAGTGTCCTGACTCCCCATCTCTGAGTAACTAAGGACTATCAAGCTGCTCCTGAAGTTTACCCAGACAGAAGGCACATGTTAAAGGGTGCCTCTTTGGGTGGCTTAGCGTACACAGAAGCAACAACTGCAGACCTAGAGGATGCCACTTACTAGACTGTTCTTAACACATGCCCATGGAAGCCAATTCCCAGTTACTCTTGCCAAGTCATGTATGGTATTGTAACATCTAGAGTAACCGTCTGAATTGAACACAAAACACACAGACATACACCTCAGAACCACCAACCAATAACTAATAATGTCTGAAGCTGGAAGTGAAGGCATGGCTCTGACTCAGCCCACTACTACAACCTGTTGCTCCCCTCTCTTCAAGCACAGTTTCTACACCTGCTGCCCAATTCATGAGTTCAGCTCTGCAACACTTCGCTCCTTCTCTCCATGGACTCATCCCTGCAAAGCTGCTGCTTTTGGCTTCCCTGCCCTGCATGCCCTCCCAGGCTATCCCACTCTGCCCTCGCCATATCAGCTGCCACCAACACTGCTGGTTCTTAAAACTCAATGAGATTAAACCATCCCATGGGAGCAAAGGCACTGCTTCCAGCGCAGGTTCCTAGAACGTGGAGCAAAAATAAAATCACTGGTTCCTTCTGCACTTCTCTCTTCTGAGATGGCTCTCACACTACCCACTCCAAAGCCATGAAAGGACGCCTAAGAACCTCAAGCAGCATCAATGCCACACCTGTGCTCAGCTTTCTAAAAGGTTCCAGCAGTTTCTCCAGGGCAATTTTTGCCTTTTCTGTTTCAGTATTTCCAGTGGTTTGTACCGGAATTTAACTGTGACCCAGCTTATATTATATGAGTGACAAGAATGGTATATGAATTGTCCTCATAGCAGACATCTAACAATGAATGGTTGGATAAAATGAAAACTATTTGCTTATTCTATCTCAACATCATTAACAGTCTAGAGCATGATTTTACAAAACCGATTCTGTATTAAAAAAAACAATGCTGAAGAAAAGGAAAACTTGCACACAACACGCAGAACAAGTTAAGAATGACAGAATGCTCTCAGTACCAATGTTTCCCAAAAGTCTCATGAAAACAGCTGGCTCAGCAGTTCAGAGCAATACTACTCCCGCAGAGGACGTAAGCTCAGTGTCCAGCGCTGAGGCACATGAGGCAGCTCAGAGTGCTCCAACATTCTTCTTGGGCCCCTGTAGGCACTGCACATTATGTAGCATATACTGACTCATACACATAAGTATTTTTTACAAAATAAAGATTCCTGTATTCCATTACACGTCTTTTGCCAGTGGTTACTAATATAATGCGTATGTGTGTACATAGGTGTGCATGTGTACGTAGACACAACTATAACTGTGTGCATGTACATCTGAAGGCCAGAGAACAACCTGAGCACAGCCTGTTACACAGGGTCTTTTACTGGACCTGAGGTTTGCCAACTAGACCTGACTAGCTGGTCAGCAAACACCAGGAATCCCATCTTCCTCCCCAGCGCTGGGAGTTGCAACCAACAGGCCTGTGTGCGGGTACCAGGCATCAACGTCAGGTACACATGCTTGCACACCGAGCACATGATAGACTGAACGGTCTCTGCGGCCCTAGTTTTTACTTTCCCTCCTTTCTGAATGATGCACGTGATCCCCGAAGCACCACTCCAAAGGAGGACATGCGGGTATGGGTAGGATATGCTTACAAGACGAATCACCGTGTGACTACCGAATAAGAGGGTCAGCACGCAGCCTCATTCCTGTCGCTGTGATAAAATGCCTTACCCTTACGGAAAGCAGCCTTTGTTAAGAGCATGGGCTGATGTTGGCTCACAGTTGATGATGGTCTGTCATGAGGGGGCGTCCTAGTGGCTAGGCTGCCCAGTAGTGCCTCCCCTTCCTGTTCCCCTCCCTATTCAGTTCAGGACCCAGCCTGTAAAGTAATGCTACTTCCCAATTCTAGGGTGGGCCTTTCCAGCCTAAGTTCTCAGTTAACCTAATAAGGAGACAGGTACAGGCAAGGCCAAAAGCTGTTTCCCTGGGCGATTGTAGGTCCTGTTAACTTGGCAGTATCAACACTTTCCTAATGCTAGTGGAGTCTGATTTTCCAAGAGACCTCATGATTACAGCATAGTACTATGTACATATACTGGTGCGTCTTTATGTGCACGCACATGTAGAGGTCAGAGGTCAGCCTCTGACGGTCTTCCTCAGGCACTGTCCACCTTGTTCTGTTTTTGTGACAAGTGCGCTCCAGGGACCTTCCTTCTGTCTCCTTCTGGGAGACACTTAAATTTCCAAATAGACTATGAGATTAGAAGCACCAGTCGGGTCTTCATTTCTACACGGTATCTGGGCATTGAGTGCAGCGCCTCCTGTGTGGCAAGCACTTTACTGGTTGAACCATCTCTCCAGTCCACGTATTTAATTCTTAATAGGTTAGAAAAATCTCCTGTTTACTTTCAAGCGCAAGTAGAAATGATTTTCTGACACCTTAGTTTGAATTCCTATAGGCTCTCAGAGTAGGCTCGCCTTCCTCACTGGTTGAATAGTGGATAAGGAGGTGTATAAAAACTGACTTGAAGATGAACTGAATATTGTGCCAGGTAGTTTTTAGTAGACCATGAAGATAGACATCACACGTTTTACAGTCGATGTGCTCTATCAGTTTCTGTATCTCATTCTTACCGTTGTTCCCCAGCTCCCCCAGCTCTCCCTGCCAGCTGAGGGAAGTTGAAATGGGCTTACAGAAGAGCTGAGCAAGCAGTTTATTACAGTAGATGTCACTCCAGACAGATAGGAGAGGGCTGGCCCACAGCTCTCAGGCTACGACCCTCCCCACCCTCCACCCCCTTGAGCCGTGGCTTTATAAGACCGTGTTTTTATCTTCTCCCAGTGTATGCGCTCATTGCTGACTTGCTTGTGACCTGGTGTCCTGATGATAGGATCACATGACCGTTTGTCAGCTCTGATCTTCTGATGCCACAGAGCTAAGATTAAACAGTGCAGCTTTACCCCCTGACCCCTTCCTCCACTGCTGACTATGATGACTTCTCCTCACACTGTGACAACTTAGGATAAAAGTAACTCAAATAACATTGGCCAGACGAAGCTGCGGGCAAGTCCTTATCAGATCGACAGATCTTATCATCGGTTGCACTTAACTGTCATCTTTTCTCTGAAGTGGCGACTAGGTGATGCTATTCCTGGGCAGCCTAGCTCAAATAAACTTGACTTTTCTCTGAAGCAATATAAATTCTACCAAAGACACAAAGAATTCTTACAAAGCTCCAGGGTAAAATTCCAAGGGACAGTGAAGCTTCAACAGACATGTGAATTGAAGAAAATGATCAAGAACTAGAGCGTCAAATCCCTGTTCTAGTGTGCATCTCATTTGCCCTCCAAAAAGAGACAGAAGAATGGGGAAGAGTCTACTCTAAACCGTGGAAGTATACTTGTTATTACATATGAAAGCTCAAGAGACTGGCAGGATATATACAGATAAACGCACTCTTAGACCCAGCACACAGTAACTGCAGAACAATCAGCCTAAAGGAAATATTTAAAATACAACTGGAGAGCAGAAGTAATTTACCCAAAAGAATTGGTATCCTACTGCGCTGTGGTGGAAGGCTGAGGATGGTAACTTTAGTTTGCTGAGGAAAGGGCGGCAAAATGAAGACCCTCTAAGGAGGCATGGAGGCTGCTGTGTAATGATTCTGTCTGTGTTTGCTTTCCCCCCTCTTGTGACTGCCGCCTATTATACCAGCGGCCTCATGCTGGGAGACCTAAGCCAAGGGATGGCAGCACCTGCAGACGACAGTGTCTTTGGAAAGCACTGCTCTTTACAGTGTATGGCCCAGTCTAGCTTTGCAGCATTTGATGTTCAGTTACAAAGGGTCTGTGTAGGATTTGCGTCTCAGCAGAAAAAAGCAAAGGGAAGCAGTGGGAGGCAGGCACGACAGAATCAACCCCCAAGGTACACGGTTACTTACAGTGTTCTTTCCTTTTGCCACCAACGCTGCTTCCTGGTAGATCTCTGTCCCCTGTAACAGGGGTCTGTAAAGTCGCAGATGTCTGTACTGATAGACCACTGGTATCTGGAGCCAAGTAAAGGCAGAGCTGCTATGCGCTAAGACCACACCAGAAGGCTCTGATTTTGAACTTTATACTTTCTTTTTTTTTTTTGGTTCTTTTTTTTCGGAGCTGGAGACCGAACCCAGGGCCTTGCGCTTCCTAGGTAAGCGCTCTACCACTGAGCTAAATCCCCAGCCCCGAACTTTATACTTTCATAGGAGAAATCTCTTGCAACTTTTTGATCAAAGGCAAACAGGATGACGGAGTTTCCCATAGCCATTATTGATTATCCTAATTTACAAAACTGAAATCTGAAATGCCCCAGAATCCAAAATTGTTGGCTGTCATGTTGGCATCCAGAAAGTTTCTGGTTTTGGAACAGTTGGACTTCTTGAGATTTTGGAGTAAGGGATATGCAACATACAGCGTAATAAATACTGTGTGCCAAAATATCCATCAACACTGTATAGATACAATCTCTTATTTAATCTTTAATATTTCTATGAGACACAGTATAATCATTTGAAATCCTCTGCAGATTAGACAGTTGAGATTTAAAGACATTGGATAACGTGTCCAGTTTGGAGGTAGATGCTGGCACAGCTTGTGTTTGTAGCTACTCACTACTGATCCAGGCCTCTTGTCCACCAAGATTATAGCCTGGGTGTTATGTAGCTGTGTATCCATTGCTTTGATATCATCCAGCAAGGTTTATATTTTTACTGCCCTTTGTTCTTGTTTATTTTTGCTTTCAACATAAAACAGCTCTGCTGGATGTGGAAAGGCCTGTCTTTGGCCACAGTATTGTATAACTTCCAGCCTTGGGAGTGGAACTCAGAAGGGCAAGTATGTTGCAGCAGGTGGTGGTCTGCGCTTAAACATGTTTGCCTGTCTTTTTCACTTGTGATGCAGCATATGCGTCAGAGGTTTACTGTAACAGGAACCTCACACTGTACCTGGCATAATGTAAGGTTCAGTTGGAGATAATAATTGTGATTTGTTTTTAGTTCTGTGGGCCATTAGATAGCAGCAAGATAAGGAAGTTGGATATGTTCTTTGTGTTAGAATTCAGAATTCTATTTAAATTATTTTGCTTTAAAAGTAAGTTCAGATGTCAAAGTCCTTGTAACTACATGTAGATACAGTGCTTGTTTACATTTGTCTGCAGCTTTAAAAGCACTTTGTAGCAAGTGTGTGTTAGTTACTGCATGATCAAGGCAGCTTACAGAAGAAAGGGTGTATTTGGACGTCTGTTCTACCAGGTAGGAGTATGTGGCAGCAGCAACAGCTGAGAGCTCACATCTGAAACCAGAAGTGGGAAGCAGAGAGAAAGTGGGAGCCTGAGCCTTTGAACTCTGCAAGGCCAGCCACAGTGACTTCAGCAAGCCACTGCTCCCAAGCCTCCTAAGACAGGGTCACCGACTGGAAACCCAAGTCTTCACATGCCAAGGACTAGAAGGGAACATGTGACTCACCCCTACAGAGGGCAGTAAGAATGCATGCGTGAGCTTCGGGTATGCATAAGAAGGTGAGGGGCTGCTACAAATTACCAAGCCTCCTTAGTCCTGATGCAAGAGAGGCCTAAGGAGGAGAGTTGTACTGCTGTGAACAGACACCATGACCAAGGCAACTCTTATAAGGACAACATTTAATTGGGCCTGGCTTACAGGTTCAGAGGTTCAGTCTGCTATCATCAGGGTGGGAAAATGGCAGCATCTAGGTAGGCATGGCGCAGGCAGAGGTGAGAGTTGTACATTTTCTGAAGGCTGCTAGTGGAAGACTGACTTTGAGATCTGCATGCCTGTCTCCTAAGCACTGGAATTAAAGGTGTGGTCCACCAAGCTTGGATTTAAATTTTTCCCCACCTAGAACTTGCTCGGTTCTAGGCTGGCCTTGAACTCAGAGATCTGCTTGTCCTTGCCTCCTGGGACCAAACTTAGCTGGGTGGAGTTTTGGTCCAAGGTCACTACTCCCTTAATTCAATTTAGTCTCCTTGAACACAAGATTCAGCTCCATTTCACTTCCTGGTACCCCTTTAATACTCAAACTAGATATTTTGTATTTTTCCTTTCTCAGCTTGCTATGTTTGTTCAAATGCTCTTCCTCAGACTTAACCAGAGACCAAAGTCTCTGTTGAGCTTTTTTGAGACTTCTTTTGTCAGTGTAATTAATATAAATCTCTTTATCCTAGCCTTAGGCAGTCCCTTCAGACAATGGCAAAAAGCAGCCATGTTCCTTACCAAAACATCACAAAAAGAAGTCTCTCGGCCACATACTAAAGTTCTCCACTGACACCTCTTGTGCCAGCAGGCCTACAGTTCTAATGACCCTTGGAACCACTCTCTTCCATATTCCTACTAGGATGGCCCATTAAGCCCCACTTAAAGCATTCCATGGCTTTCCAAATCCAAAGTCCCCAAATCCACATTCTTCCAAGCAAAAGCATGGTCAGGCCTATCACAGCAATACACCAGTCCCTGGTACCAACTTCTGTCTTAGGCTTTTACTGCTGTGAACAGACACCATGACCAAAGCAACTCTCATAAAGACAACATTTAATTGGGGCTGGCTTACAGGTTCAGAGGTTCAGTCCATTATCATCAAGGCAGGAACATGGCAGCATCCAGGCAGACGTGGTGCAGGAAGAGCTGAGAGTTCTACATTTTCATCTGCAGGCTGCTAGTAGAATATTTCCAGGCAGCTAGGAGTAGGGTCTTAAAGCCCACACCCACAGTGACACACCTACTCCAATCAGGTCACACCTACTCCAACAGGGCCACACCTCCAAATATGCCACTCCCTTGGCCGAACAAATACAAACCCTGACAAGTTGTCACTGTCTTAATCTTAAGAGGGAGTTTTTCCACAAAAGAAGTCACAAATGGTGTTACTCGCTGCTGTAAGCTAGGTCTTGGTGGTGGTGGGAGACAGATTGATATGTAAGTGACTTAGAAATAGCCTGCAGTAGCTAAGCCTCTGGACCAGCAGCCCTAAGAACCTGCTTCCTGTTGCACTGTGGGAATACTGATTTCAGAGTCTGGATTAGAAGACTGTGCCCTTAGCCTTAGAATGAGCACTCTGCCTGCCTGCTGGTTAGATGGAAGCATCTTTATCAGTTTACCATGGAACATGAAACCAGCTTTGCACCTGCTAACATTTTATTTTCTGTGTCCTTAACCTGGTTTCTACATAGTTATACGATCTTCATATTCATAATACTGAGAGAAAGTCCAACTCATGGGAAAAACTATTTTCTTCCTAATTTTAAGTCATCGTTGGTTGCTACTACACTGTTCATTTTAGATGTAGGGCTTTGTGCTTATGGTCAGTGTTCTATCCCCAGTGCTGGCTCATTGACACTTAGATCTACCCTTTTTCAAATATACGTTGCATGAAAATACTCATATTAAGGGCAGTCAATCAGACAGCATCTCCCGTAGTATGCCCATGAAGCCTTCTTGGCAGGAATTTGAAGAGAGGAATAAATGATTGTTTCTTAGACCCCTTGTATGAATAGTAACTGCTTGTCATAGTCATCTAAATACTCTTTGCCTCAGAGAGTGACTTAGTTGGGGTTTCTATTGTTGAAGCAAAACACAATGATCAAAAGAGCAAATTGGGGAGGAAAGAGTTTGTTTGGCTTCCACTTCCAGACCATAGTCCATGTTGGAGGGAGACAGGACAGAGACTCAAGCAGGGTTGGAACCTGGAGGCAGGAGTTGATACAGAGGCCATGGAGGGATGCTGCTTACTGGCTTGCTTCCCCTGGCTTGTTCAGCTTGCTTTCTTATAGAACCCAGGACCACCAGCCCAGGGATGGTACCACCCACAATGGGCTGGGCCTTCTCACATTGATCACTAAGAGAAAATGCCTTACAGGATCCATGGAGGCTCTTTTCTTTCTGATGACTCTAACTTGTGTCAAGTTGACACACAAAACCAGCCAGTACAACTGACCCCTGTCAACTTAACACATACATACATCACTAGTAAGTCATAACCCTTTCTTTCTTATTCATCCTCAGATCTATAACTTTAAAGTCCCACAGCCTCTACAAATTGAAACACATTAAAATTTCAGTCCCTTTAAAATAGCCAGTCTTTTAAAACAAGATCTCAACTGTGGACTCAAAGTCTTAACTGTGGACTCCAGTAAAATACTTTACTTCAAGAGGAAAAAAATCAGGGCACAGTCACAATCAAATCAAAATCAAACTCCAACTGTCCAATGTCTACCATCTTCTGGGCCCTTCAGATCTTCCCTCAGATCTTCAGTTCTGCCCTCTGCAGCACACAGCTTGTGTTTTAGGCTCTGGTTGGCTCCACTTCACTGCTGCTGGTCTTGGTGGTCATCCCATGGTACTGGCATCTCCAACACTGCTGGGATCCCTTACTCAGCTGGGCCGCACTTTGACCAGTACCCTCTTCTAGGTTGTCTTCACGAGGCCAAGCCTCAGCTTCTCTGAAGGCTCCTTCTGCTACTGAGGCTGCACCCTCACCAATGGCAGCTTCTGACTTCTTCCAGTGCCAAGCCTCAGCTGCTCTCCATGACCCCTTTATATCTTCAAAACTAGTGCCACCTGGGTGACTCTTCCCATGTCGGGCTATCAGCATGAGGTACAACCTTTGCTGCCTTTGGAGCACAGCTTCTCTGCTCTCAGAAAACGCTTCTCAGAAGGTTTTATCTCAGTGATACTCATCTTTTTTTAATTGCCACTAATTTCTTAGCTCCAGCTAACCAGCAGTAAGTGTTCGAGTAATGTAAAGGTTTCACTTTAAGTAGTTCTGATATCTCGTTAATCACTACAGCTAATTCTTTAAGCCCAGCCTGCCAGAACCACAGTGTCTTAAATCAAAATAGCCAATGGCCCTGATAGCCTTAATCTTCCCTCTGAAACGTCACAAGCCAGGCCTCCATCCTCTTCACTGTTCTCAACATTCTTATCTTCCAAGTTCCTTCAGAACATCCCACTAAGGTGTTAACACTCAGTGGTTCTTCTAGCCCAAAGTTCCTACATCCTTCCTCAATCCTTCCTAAAACACGGTCAGATCCGCTACAGCAATAACCCACTATGCTGCTACTAACCTTTCTTAGGGTTTTTATTGCTGTGATGAAACACCATGACCAAAAAGCAAGTTCGGGAGGAAAGAGTTTGTTTGGCTTACACTTCTGGATTATAGCCCATCATTGAAGGAAGGCAGGGCAGGAACTGAAGCAAGGCAGGAACCTGGAGGCAGGAGCTGATGCACAGGCCATGGAGGGATGCTGCTTACTGGCTTGCTTCCCCTGGCTTGCTCAGCCTGTTTCTTGTGGAACCCAGGACTACCAGCCCAGGGATGGCTCCACCTACGGTGGGCTGGGCCCTCCCCCATTGATCACTAATTGAGAAAATGCCCTACAGCTGGATCTCATAGAGCTATTTCTGAAGCTGAGGCCGCCTCCTCTCTGATGGCTTTAACTCGTGTCAAGTTGGTCCTCAGAACCAGTCAGTACAGACAGTAAGGAGAGAAATCCAGACAGGAGTTTTTAAAAATGGGAAGCAGGTGAAGTAAGGGCAGCCTGGAGTTAGCCGATTGTAACTGCATATTTAACAAAGATGACTCCCCAGGAGGTGACGAGAGAGTCAGAGGATACACTCCTTGGCTTCAAGATGCCACCTATACAAAGACAGTTTTCTTTTTACGCTTCACATCAAATAACGTTAAATGATTAGCTAACGATTAAAATGATAGCTAAGTTGGGAGCCCCATTAAAGAGACAGACTCCTCGCGGGTTCTCTGCAAATACTGTGTTTCCCATACTGCAGTGAAAGATTTACTTTGACGTTCAAAACGTTCCTGCAGAATGATAGCAAGGTGCAGTGGAGAGAACATCTAAAGGGATTGACTCCATAATGGCGACTTTTCAGTCCTTGTGGTGCCGCTGAGCAAGGCTGGCTGGCTCTTTTTCTTTCTCCCTCTCACTCTTTCTTGAGCACGGCTTCTTTTAGAAGCTGAGTTGTTTCTAAAGCTGAGCAGGGCTGAGTCTCACTGGCCCTGTGGTCACTGGCCCCTCAGATGGAGCGTTCAGATAGGGCCGTTGCTTACGTGACTCTCTCGTATTCCCTGTCACTAGCAGTGAGCTGTGGGTGCACTCCTGCGTTCAGGGCTGTGCATTTGAGGAAATCTGTCACTTTGCCCATTGAATTGGAAACCCTGAGTCTTTATCCTGGTTCCCTGATGAGATTTTTATCTGATGGCACTGTAGGGAAGTCCTTAATAATGAGGGCTTGGGTTCCAAGGCCAACACCTTCCTCAGCATTTGACAGCAGACATAGTAGGAGAGTCAACGCTGACAGAGAAGTTTGTATTATCTCCAGTTTTACAGACACATACACCCCACCCCCCACACCTAATATAGATTTAAACTGAGGTAATCTAACAATATCGAAAGCAATCTAACAATATCGAAAGCACAGTTGCGCTCTGAACAACACGTTCACTGATATACCTAGCACATAAGTCAGGATAGAGATTGTCACTCCAGGAAATTCTTTAGGTATATGTTTTATGTGTATGTGTGTACCAGTGTGTGGATTTGTGTTCATGCATACAGTATCTGAGGAGAAGGGGGGTTTGGGTCCTCTGGAGTGGAGTTATATAGCTAGTGAACTGCCCAATGTGGGTGCTGGGAACTGAATTCTGGTTCTCTCGAAGGCAAATGCTCTTGACTCCACTGAGTCGATCTTTTCAGGCCTCACTCCCAAATTCTTTTAAGTCCCATTTCAGTCACTCTCTGTCACACTTAGAAAATTTCTGTACTGTTTTATATCATTGTAAATAGTTCCAAATTAAAAGATTGTGAGTGGAATTTTGCAGTATTTCTTTTGCATGTAGATGTGCATGCATTTACATTCCTATGCAACGCACAGAGGTCGTCCTGCCACTTTCCTCTGAACTCCCTTGACACATGCTCTCACCCATTTTGGAGCTGGACTAGAGGCCAGAAAACCCAAGTAAACTCTTAGTCTCTGCCCCTTTCTCCATGAACTTGGTGAGCTGATTAGGCTGGTTGGCCTGCAAGCCCCAGGGATCCGTCTGTCTTGGCTCTCATTTGTGGAGAAAAGTTAAGCACGGAGCTATTTCCAGATTCTTGCGGTGGTTCACTGGTGGACAGGAGTGATAGAGATACATGGTGGACGTGACTGGTGACGCTGTTTAAACTGAGTTTAGTGTGTGACCTCCGCTTTAATAAGCAGGGCTAGAGATCTGAGAGCGATTGTGGCAATCAGAAGGAAACGTTTAATTCTGGAGTGTTAGAGCCCATGCCCATCATGGCAAGGAACATGGCGACAGGCAGCACAGCACTGGAGCAGTAGCTGAGAGCACATGTGATCCAGAAGCATGAGGCAGATAGGGAGAGGGAGAACTAGGAGTGCTGCGGGGCCCTTTCCCAACGAGGCCACACCTTCCAACCCTTCCCTCAGAGTCCCATCAACCCGGGACCAAGTAGTCAGGCATAGGGCCCATGGGACCATCCTCATTCACTACCACAAGCACTAAGGAATCATTTTGCCCCGATCATTTGGTAATAAGTTACCAATGTGGTGTACGCTCTCATCCAAATCTTATGTATGCCTTTTGTTCCTTCCCCCTTTCCCTCTTCACCCCTCTCCTTTTTACTTTTTCTGCTCCCATTGTTTTTCATCTCTCTCTCTCTCTCTCTCTCTCTCTCTCTCTCTCTCTCTCTCGTGTGTGTGTGTGTGTGTGTGTGTGTGTATGTGTGGTGTGGTGTGGTATGGTTTGTGTATATGCATTTGTATGTGGGGGCAGAAGGCAGTTTTTGGGTTTCGTTTGACCCTGTTTCTTTCATACAATCTCTTACTGAGACTTGGGGCTTTCTGATTAGGCGAGGCTGTGCAGAGCTTATGGGTAAGCCTGTTGCTGCCTCACAAGCACTGGCATTACAAGTGCATGCCATCATGCTTAGCTTTTACATGACTTCTGGGCCCCAGACTCAGTGTCCTCATATTGGACGGGCAAGTACTTTACCAGCTGAGCTACGTCTCCCCGACCCAGTGTACATTTCTGTATGCATAGGATGTTTTCCTGCACAATGACAGTATAGCTCTAAAAGCAAAGATGTTGGCACCAATATGGCATTTCCCAGACCTCTTTTCAGTTAACCAGTTGTCCGGTCAATGGCTTGTGAAAGATTGACAGTAAGATTTTGTGTTGCATTTGTTAGGCTTCTGGAATAGTTCTTTGATCTCATGTGTTACTTTTATTCCTTTAAGCACCTGGAGATGCTACAGTGGTAACTCTCGCCTCATGTTCCCCTCTTAGTGGGTCTAGCTGTGCGTCAGTGTCGGAAACACCAGAGATATGACGCTGCCTTTGCCTCATTGCTTAGGGATTAGGTCCATCACCACATGAGAGTAAAAACAATCACATCCCTAAAACATCTAGCTCAGCTTTTCAGGTGCTTGCCTTGCAAATCTGATGGTTGGGAGTTTGCTCCTCAGAACCCACAGAAGGGTAGGAGGGCGCTTACTTATTCCACAGAGTTGTCCTCTGACCATCACATAGCCTTTGTAGCATGCACATGCCCACATGCATATCATACACAGACTTGCAGTAACGACAAAAAGAACACCCGAGTGGAAATGCTTACCCACAGTCATGGTAAACGGAGCTTAGTCCCTGAGCTGTAGATTAGTGCTTCCCGTTGGTCAGTGCTCTGATCAGAGGCTGCTCTGTCTCCCATGCTGTGTTTTGGGTGCTCATTACAACCTCTTCTCCTCTGCTGCCCTCTCCCCACAAACAGTATCAACTCTTACTAAAGTTATTAAGGCAAGTAGTGAAGATTCAGTTTTTCCTTTTTTAAACATTAGATGTCGTCTTTATTACATCATCAAATCTTACCATAGATTTCCACCGGCATGGTATGTGCCAGAATAATTCTTACACCCTTCTTAGTATGAATAAAAAGTGATATTCAAACCATCTTTATGGGGGAGGATGCAACTCCATGGTAATTAATTCAGCTTTTGGCCTTTGAAATTGAACCCTTATCTTTTCATAAAATTTGCAAACTCATAAGAAATTTAATAAGATAGGTTTAGCTAGTTTGAGCCAAAATGAAGTCTAATTTTTCAGAATCTAGGCTTAGATGAATTAATTTAAATAAAGGCCCCAAATTGATTGATTAATTTTATTTGTGGTGTGACAGTTTCTTGATGGTATTGCACAGTTCTGCTACTTAGAGCAGTGCCCCCGGGACCAGGACAGATAAACAGTCTGGATGTAATTACGTGACTGAGGAACGGGCACTGCCAGTTGAGCCTGAGCTGTTCAGCAGCTACACAGCCCCTTCTCCCCCAGCTCTGCGCTCCTTTTGAGCCTGATGAGTAGAAACTATTTCACCTGTGCTTATTTCTCGCTGCACAAACAACCCGGGTCACATTGTAGGTGGGTTGGGTCAGGAGACCTCACCTTTCATCGACAGGTCAGGCCAGGCTTGCTTGTCACTGCTGCTGAGTTAGAAAGGCCCCATGTGCATGCTGAACACTTGGCATAGTGCTGATGTTTCCATGTACATAGCAGGGGATTCTTCTCCTTACAAAGTCCAAAATACGCAGGGAGATTAGTGAGAAACAGTGAGTTTATTACTAGACGGCAGCTCATCATCATTTTCATTCCCAGTCAGGTTTACGTTTGGCCAGGTCAGGAGTAGGCTCTTTCTCAGTTACACTGACAGAGAAGCTCTTCCAGGAGATGCGGACTTCACACTTGCTGTCCCCCTTCTTTGCTCTGGAGCCCTAGCAGTGCTGGTATCATCCATGACCTCTTAGAACAAATTGCTTCTCAAAAGCTTATATTCCCTTTGTACCCAAGAGTCTCGGCTGACGGAATAGAAACACCCACCATGTTCTTTATGTTGTACAGAGACAGAAAATAAATACATTATAGGCTAGCTTCTATACCCTTCATCTTTAATACTCAACACAATCTGGTTATGGTTGTTTTAAAACAACTCTATCTACTAACTCTGCTAATCCGTTGGATTTCTTTGGTTGATAATATTTTTTTTTCTTTTTTTTTGAAGCTGAGGACTGAACCCAGGGCCTTGCGCTTGCTAGGCAAGCGCTCTACCACTGAGCTAAATCCCCAACCCTCATATTTTTTAATGTTCTTAAACAAAATTATCCTTATTTGAATAAAGTTAATGATTTTGTAGCAAAAATGTTTACTCCAACCCTTCTAGATAGATGCTTTTATGTTAGTATGTACCTCTGAAAATAGATGTCAAGGCAGGAATTGATGGGCAAGGGTCCCTCACTTCTCTTCCTGGTTGGTGGTTGGAGTTTTTGTTTTGTTTTTCCTGATATTCCCAGCATGCCCAGGAGATGCTAGGGCAGGTGTGGTGTTGCCTTGGAGTCCATTAGTTGGAGGTTTTGTTCCTTACTCAGTTAGGTTGAAGGTACTATCTTGGCTGGGTACCACTATGGTCACCACATCCTTCTTATTCCATTCAGATGACGACACCCTTTCTCAATATAGACAACCTTTCTTACCTGCAAACACGTAACACCCACCCACCCACCTCCCTCCCTCTCTCCCTCCCTCCCCCCCTCCCTCCCTCCCGGGACACCCTTACTATGTGCTGCCTTTGACTCTACTCTTTGGATCCTGCTTCACCCTTCTCAGAGTCGGGCTTTGCTCACTGATCACCGATCTGACTCATCTTCCCATTCCCCTCTCGCCTCCTTTATGTTCTGCGTAGAGTAGCTCCACCCCCTTCCGTTCTGTACTGTCCACTCTGCCAACCATATGTACACCTGACTTGCCTGTTTCCTCTTAGTGGACTTAGAGTAAAAGTCAGCTGAGTTTCTTTTTATCTAAAACTGCCTGGATACGTATTTTCTCAGTGGACAGAGGAAAGGTTAAGAAGATCTAAGAGAGAATTTGAGGCTTCAGGTGTGAAGGGAGAGAAGCTTGGATTGTAATGTAATGAGTCTAGGGTGACTGTGGGGCACCTTCATAACGCTGGGGTGCAATAGAGGAGTCTAACTGGGGATGGTGGAGTCAGGAGCTTGAGATAGTGGTCACACTGCATTTCAGTCAGAAAACAGAGAGCAATGAATCTGGTGCTCAGCTCGCTTCTCCTTTTCAGTCTAGAACCTCGCCCATGGATGGTGTCCAGGTAAGGCGAGCTTTTTCCTCTTTAGTTACATATTTCTGGAAGCAACCTCATAGACTTACCTGGAGACATACTTCGATTGTGATTCTAAATCCAGTCAAGTAGACAGCAATGAAGATTAATTGTCACACTCCCCTGGAATGCCCATTTTATTTCTTTGTTAATATATTTCTTAGTCAGTGTTCTGTTGCTATGAAGAGACACCATGGTGAAGGCAGCTCTTATAAAGGACAACATTTAATTGAGGATTGCCTGCAGTTTTAGAGGGTTAGTATATTATCATGGCAGAAAATATGACAGATTCCCAGGCGGCAGTAGCAGCAGAGATGGGGACACACACACACACACACACACACACACACACACACACACACACACACACACACACACACACAGGGGTGGGGCTAGACAGATAAAACAGACAGACAGACACTGATCCTGGCTTGGGCTTCTGAAACCTGAAAGCCCACCCCCTCAGTGCACACTTCCTCCAACAAGGCCATACCTGCTCCAGCAAGGACACACCTCCTAATCCTTCTCAAGTAGTGCTACTCTGGGATGACCAAGCATTCCAATATATGATCTAGACACTGATGGGAGCCATTTCTCCCCAAGAGCAGTGACTTGGGGTAAACCGATTTCACCAAACATATTGGCCACGACTAAGAGAATTAACTATATTTAGTTAACAGTGGTGACCTATAGAGAGTTTAGGTATTGTGTATGCTTTATTATCCCTACTTTATCAGAAACTATTGTTTTCGTTACATTTAATTTCCTTGTAGCCTTGTATTGTGAAATCTTATTTTGTGGTGAGCTCTGATCAGAAGGCTAAATGGCATTGCTTGGCACAAGCAGAGACATGTCTCAGATTTGTCGTTGTTGTTGTTTATTTTGTTGGTTTGTTTTGTTTTGGGGAGTTGTTGAGACAGGGTTTCTCTGTGTAGCCTTAGCTGTCCTAGAATTCAACTTTGTAGACCAGACTGGCCTCAAACTCAAGAGATCCCCTGCCTCCCAAGTGATAGACTAAAGGTGTGTGCCGCCACTGCCTCGCTAGAATTTGTTTAATAATTTATTCTTGGTAAGACTTGGGATTAGGTAAAGAAACAACTGTAAATACTTGTCTCCAGAATATTAATGTGGACTTGAAGTGGATCCTTATTTTAGATTATAATGTGTGAACATTGCCTTGATTCTGGTGTTAGAGCAGAAAATGAAGCACATACAACTGCCAGGCCTCTATCACTTGCTTCCTGGAGACTAAGAAGATGCAGTTACACGTTCTTCAATTTTTCGAAGCCAGCATCCTTGACAAGTTTAGTTCTTTTGAGTCTAATGTTTAGTTAGAAATATTTCCAGTTTGAAAGTTGCACGGTTTTACCAGTACCAGTACTATTTACATTCTCAGCATGTCCAGTTGTGAAAGAAATAGTTCAGTATTTGGAAAATTGTAGTGTAAAAACGTTATTAGCTGTCATATTTCATGTTTCTAAACTCTAGGTAAGTCCCATTAGATATTGATAAAAACATAAGTTCTGCACTTGATAAATATTGACAATTAGGTTCTTCTACTGCTACGAAATAGTAAAGCATTTTAAAAATTTAAAGTTGAAAATTTCAATTCAAATCCAATAGGATACTGTGCATTTGTGTTTTATATAAGTGTTCTGATTCATACAAATCTTTCTTAAAGTGTTGAGAATTCATTTATAAAACAAAATGTGCATTCTTGGCAGATTAATTTATTAACCTTCTTGAATCACGTTGCAAGTTCTAGGTGCTTTTTAAAAAATGTATGTAATGTGTTGAAATTACTTTAGGAAAACTTAAACATAATCAAATAGCAGCAAAGAATATTCTGTATAATACACACACTGAAAAATGTAATGTGAAATATTAGAGCCTATGGTAACACACAGGACAAACATTCTCAGTGTGTAAGATTTGAGAAATAAGTTGAAAGCCTCCATAAACACCCAGTCTTCATAATGCTTTTAAAATGGAATAGCATGTCTCAGCTATAGATTCTAGCTCATGAACTATTTCTTATAAGGTAATTAATTAACTAGTTAATTAATTTATGTATGTGGGTATTTTTTCCATATATCTCTGTATATGCCTGGCCAGAGGAAGGTGTCAGATCTCCTGGAACTGGAGTTATAGATAGTTATGAGCCACCATAAAGGCGCTAGGAGAATTGAACCTGTGTCCTTTGGAGGAACAACCAGTGCTCTTAACTGCTGAGCCATCTCTCCAGCCCCACTAATAGACTCTTGTATTCTAAACACGTGAACTTTATTCTCATTCTCCCCTCACCCCCTTTCCATCAGTGAGCATCTTCTGTATAATGTTCCCTCTCCTCTTCTTTAGGGTAGGTACCAGAAGTGGAGTAACTGGGTCAGGGGGCATGGACTTTTGTATGTTTTTAACTACAGTGTTTAGATCTGTTGTTCAATTGGTTTATATTCATTGTAGAAGATAAAAATTACAGTGATTGTGCTTCTCTCTCTCTCTCTCTCTCTCTCTCTCTCTCTCTCTCTCTCTCTCTCTCTCTCTCCCCCCCCCGGAGCTGGGGACCGAACTTGCGCTTGCTAGGCAAGTGCTCTACCACTGAGCTAAATCCCCAACCCCGTGATTGTGCTTCTTATCTGAAGGTTTTGTAATTCAAGAAGCTTGGGAAATTGCCAGGATAAAAGCTTCTTGAGTGGGATTTTCTGCAACATTCCCTGAGCCTGGCTGGGCACTTTATCAGTGGTTTGTTGGTTTGTTTGTTTGTTTGTTTGTTTGTTGGTTTGTTGGTTTGTTTGTTGGTTTGTTTGTTGATTTGTTGGTTTGTTTGTTGGTTTGTTTGTTGGTTTGTTGGTTTGCACATGTTTAGTATTCAGTGAATGATTTATTCAGGATGTGGTTTCTGAATTAATGATTTAAAATTTAAAATTGTCTTATTGGCTAAGTTATATCTTATTGATCAAAACAACTAAACCATCAAGCTTTTAGAGGTTTACGGAAAAAGGTAGTTAAAGGTCTTCAGTATGATTCTTTTTTGTTTTGTTTTATAACTTATTTAATTTAAAACTTGTTTATTACTAACGAGTGTGTGAATGCTTTCCACGATCTTAATTTTACTTAGACTATAGGCATATGACACAAAAGCGGACAACAACAAAGATGGTACAAATCTTGTTTATCCCCCTTTTCCTCCTACAGAATGTGAAAATCTTTGCATCTTCTGATAGTCTAGCCAAGGTCCAAGAAGTAGCAAGCTGGCTTTTGGAAATGAATCAGGAACTGCTCTCTGTGGGCAGCAAAAGACGACGAACTGGAGGCTCTCTGAGAGGGAATGCTTCCTCAAGCCAGGTTGATGAGGAGCAGATGAATCGCGTGGTTGAGGAGGACCCACAGCAGCAGCCGAGACATCAGGAGGAGGAGCACACTGCGCGGAATGGTGAACTTGTGGGTGCAGACCCTAGGCCTGGAGCCCAGAACGATTCCCAGCAAGGACAAGTGGAAGAAAATAATAACCGCTTTGTTTCAGTAGATGAGGACTCTTCGGGAAACCAGGAAGAGCAGGAGGAAGATGAAGAACATGCTGGGGAACAGGAGGAGGAAGAGGAGGAGGAGGAAGAGGAGGAGGAGATGGACCAGGAGAGTGATGATTTTGACCAGTCTGATGACAGTAGCAGGGAAGATGAACATACTCACAATAGCAATGTCACAAACTGCAGTAGTGTCGTGGACCTGCCCATCAACCAGCTCTCCTCCCCATTCTATACCAAGACAACAAAAGTGAGTATCTTCATTCCCCTCCACCGGATATGCTCCCTCACTATTTCAGTCATAGTGACCTCATCCTTACAGTCTGTAGTGCGGCCAGCTAGTCCTCACATGTAGAGCACTTCATTGATGATATAAAGGCTCCAGTGTTATAAATAGAGATACTGATAAGAAGGCAACTTAATTGCAAAACGGGGTGGTGGTGGTGGTGGTGGTGGTGGTGGTGGTGGTGGTGGTGGTGGTGGTGGTGGTGGTGGTGGTGGTGATGGAGGTGGTGGTGGTGGTGGTGGGTGGTGGTGGTGGTGGGGGTGGTGGTGGTGGTGGTGGTGGTGGTGGTGGTGGTGGTGGTGGTGGTGGTGGTGGAGGTGGAGGTGGAGGTGGTGGTGGTGGTGATGGAGGAGGTGGTGGTGGTGGTGGTGGTGGTGGGTGTTGGTGGTGGTGGTGGAGGAGACTGATGTTGTTTACACAAAAAACCAAATCACCAGCTTCCTGTTTGCTGCCAGAGTGGTTTGGGTGAGTGTGCAGGTTGGTGTGAAACATGGCGTGTGTAAATCAGGTAATGAATCTTATTTGCAAAATAGCTAATGTATCACTGGCTGTGTTTTCACAAGAGTTAACCTAATGTGTAAATCAGTGGAAGTCACAGCAACTAAGTCTGCTGTGTTTTCAGAAGTTAGATGTGGCTTGTGGGTGCCAAGTAGAATAGCCTTGCGTTAGTAGGGATTGTGTTTAAGTAATAGGTGACTTGTTTTACACACATAGAAACGGTCTGTAGCACCCACCCCTTTACTCCTCATTTGCTGATTTTTAAATTTAACAATGAATCATTGGATTTTGCCCATAAATACCTGTAAATTTAACAGTATTGCTTTCAGTGTGCTTTGACTCAGATTGTAGTGTCTCATACAATTGGCTAAAATTCAATTTGCTTTATCAGTTTTGTTTTAGGTTAAAAAAAAAAAACTATGACAGAGAGCATGTCTATCTCTAATTTTCATAGCCCGGTCATATTATTTTATTTACTTGTTGGCATAACCTAGGAAGGAAATGGCATCAGGTAGTGGTTTTCTCCCATTGAATTCTCTCAACGTGGAGGATTTTGGTCTGGACTAACTCTTAGTGTTTCACCCCCGTTCTTTTCATTTCCATAGCAGCAATTTAGAAAATCCTCTAGCATCTGGAGGGCAGGGCAGGAAGATCATGAATTCAAGGCAGAAGACATTGCCTCAACTCAAAAGATGGTTTTAAAGTTACCTGTATTGTATTAAGAAGACTTCACATGCCCAGCTCTAGTAATAGGAGAAATTTGTACTGATTCCTTTTGGAGACCCTTACATCCTTGATCACTATAAAAACAAAATGTACAGTGTCCTGGGCTGCAGTTTGGTTTCAGTCCTTTGAAAGGAGCAGGGGCTGAGATGAAAATCCTGGCTTAGAGTCAGGTGTGGTAGCACACAAGTCTCAACCCGGGGCAGGAAGGTTGTTGCAGATTTCAGGCCGGCCTGGGCTGTCTGGTGCATGTGAGTCTGGGATAGGCTGTTAGAAGGCTTGAAAGGAAGAAAACACCTTCCACTTTCTCAGTGCTTCCTCAGCATGTCTATATCCATGTAGACGGACGTCTCCTTGAGCCCTGACGGCAGCCAGACTTAATGTGTCATTACGCAGTATTTCTACATCACCGAGGAAAAGCGCGTTGTCTACAGAACATAGCGGACACTGTCGAACTAAGGACAATCTGCTCTCCTTGGTCACTGAGCTTCCCTTTTTGCAAGTGTAGAGAAGATAGCATGTTTTGATCAGAGAAGTGGGCGGGGACCCTTAAGTGGTGAGTGGGAGCAGTGGCCAGTGTGTTAAGGGAGACTTTATACTAGTTCTTAGCATTTCTGAACTCCCGACAGGTTTTTGAGGTGCTTTCTGTGTAGGTGATTGGCAGACCTGTTTGGGTTAACTCTTAGTTGTAGGGAACAGGCTCTGTTCTTTGTAAGAAAGCTGTGTTTCCTCTTGAGAACAAAGACTACCCCAATCCCATTAAGTTTTGTCATAAGGGAACATACAGTAAAGAGTATAGATTATATTAGATACTAGATAAACAGATTGTAAATTCTAATATTAAAGGTCAAGGCTAATGGTAGTTGATATTGCTGTTTATTAAATACAAACCGTTTGCACATTCCTGAAGTAGATAAGTGAACAGGTTATAGAGAGCCGTGGTTCACTCCACACCACCCTTTGTTTAGATTTCTTCCTGCCTGCCTGCCTGCCTGCCTGCCTGCCTGCCTGCCTGCCTGCCTGCCTGCCTGCCTTCCTTCCTTCCTTCCTTCCTTCCTTCCTTCCTTCCTTCCTTCCTTCCTTCCTTCCTTCCTTTCTTTCTTTCTTTCTTTCTTTCTTGGAGGGAGGACCGAACCCAGGGCCTTGTGCTTTCTAGGCAAGCGCTCTACCACTGAGCTAAATCCCCAACCCCTATTTTTCTTTTCTTGAGAACAGTTTTTTTTTTCTTCTTCTTTTTAACCATCCTCAAGCATAGGAGGCTTGGTTTGTTTTTCTAAAGATTTATTTATTTATTTTGTGTATGTGAGTACACACTGTAGCTGTCTTCAGACACACCGGAAGAGGGCATCAAATCCCATTACAGATGGTTGTGAGCCACCATGTGGTTTCTGGGACTTGAACTCAGGACCTCTGGAAGAGGTCAGTGCTCTTAATCACTGAGCCATTTCTCTAGCCCGAGAATAATTTATTTTAAACAATATATTCTGATTATGCGTCCTTCCTTCAACTTCTCTGAGATCCTCTCACCCCCTTCCATCTGAACCCACACCCTTTCTGGCATCTAAAGAGGAATAATAGAACATGATAAATCCAAATAATCAGACAGCAGAAGAAAAGGAGCCGAAGCGTGTGGAACACATACAGATGCAGAGCCAAACACGTTTGTGCACATAGGAGTCCATGAAAACGCAGAGCCGGAAGCCACAGTATGTATGCATAGGATCTGTTGGGCTAAGAAGAAGACGCTTTGACAAAACATGACGAGACAGAGACCCTCCAGAGATGCCGTTTAGTTTGTTTGTGTTGACCGGCAACTGCTGGGCACTGGACCAGCCCTTAAGAGCAAGTGGTTTGTTTCCTCAGTGAGACTCTGTTGGAGAAAACTAAACTTTCATTTGCAAGTGGTTACCAATCAGATAGCTTCTAGGTTAGGGATGGGGCTTATGTCCACGTTTCCTCTCAGTGCTGGGACCCTATCTGGCACAGACATGTGCATGTTCTGGGTAACATAACAATAGATTTCAATTTTGATCTGCCCAGTTTCTAAGAGCCCTTTCTCTTTCCATGTGTTATGCTGCCCCCTAGGGTAGGATGTAACAAACAGAACAGCAGAATTTCCAAGTGTGATGGGTTTAATAATGAACCCCCTGAGGACTCAGCTGCTCTTCTTGTGTTAATCCGACATTATAGAAAATATGAGGCCACAAACCTAAGGTGTAAGAGGAAGAAAGGCATGAAAAGAAGGAATCGGAGGCTCTAGGGTCTGTCCCATGCTGGCTGTTTGTCTTCCCAAGTTCTAGAGCCAGCTTGCTCTGCCAGTTCTGTTTGTCTCTGCAGGTTTAATGTGCCAGCCTACTGTGTCTTTTTAAAAATTATTTTCTCAAGAGATTCTCCGCTCAGATTGAGTCTTTGGCATGTAATAATCTAAAATACAGATTATTAACTTTTGCTTCTGTTTTATCTTTATCAGCTCACTTTCAGCTGACAAGAAAAGCAAATGGGACTACCAGAGGTCGGGTCTTTATCCTCCTGATTTTTTTCATGGAAACAAGTGTGTTTGGGAAGTAATTTCTGAAGAAACTCCATCTTTATCTCTAATTATTAGATTCTTTCTAGTGATGGTTTTTATCTATTTGCTTCCAGAAAGAACTACAAATATGCAGGCACACACATGTATACACATGAATACATATGCAGAGTAGATAGTGAATACATTTGTGTCTTTAGGCTCTAGACAGTGGAGGATGAGCAGGTCTGGTTGCACATGCCTGTAGTCATGGGGACCAGAGAGAAGGGCTTTAGACCAGCAGCGTAAAGGTAGCAGGTTTGTGGTTGCCCTCTTAGAGCTGGAACTGTCAGAAAACTATGTAATAATATGCCCAACAGCTGAAACTTCAAGGGAAACTAAGTTAAGTTACACTCTAGAGAATGATGTTCTTCTCAGAAGGTGCACGGCTTAGTTTTGTCCATAACTCTATAAACTCGAAGCTGTGTTAGGTCTAGGCATGTCCAGACAGTAGTTGTCTCATATAACATATGCCAGCACGCACAGCCCGGTGAGTGGTCCCGTTCTTGCCTTGTAAATGGGAAGAAATGGAAACATAGTGAGGTCTGGCTTAACTTGATTGAGAGTCTGGGGAGATGATGGAACCAGGGAAGGGGCAGGCTGTGAGGGATGAGGTGGGAGAGTGGTAGCTAGCTTATGGCGCCTGAGCTCAGGCTTCCCTCTTTCACTGACTCTCTGAGCACGTGTAATAGCCCCATCAGACTCTTCTTCATCTCCACCATGATGCCTCTCCTCAGGAGTTTTCTAAGGATTAAGTAAAAGCAGGTATGTAAAATGGGTAGCATAATGCCTGAGAAAGGAGGCTATGTGTACGTATAGGCCTGTGACCTGGCTTTGTCTGTATCTATCCCTCAAATGCAGGTCATTCTCTACAACACACGCATCTGTTTGTGATGTTCACTGTTCAGTCGTTAGGACACTGCTGACATAAAAAGGTTTTGGAGAAATAAGCAGACACAGGCTAATACGTTAGCCAAACGTATGCAAGTAGCTGAACCTAATTAACTGACCTCACTAAGAAGAAAATAAGCTCTAGTCAAAGAGTTACCGTTCTCATCAGTCATCAGGCCATATGCTGTTCCTTGTAGAATTTGTCAGTGAATCTGAAATTCTCCCAAATTTTAACCATCAAGTTTCTGCTCAAGTGCTCTGTAGGCCTTACAGATAAATGTCAACTTGTGATAAATTTGTAATTGATTTCTATTAACACAGTTTTAAAAATATTTAACATTTGAAACTATAATTGCTCAAAATATATTTTAAATCTGTGTGAATCTATATCCTGTTCACGAAAGTAATGAAAAGAGTACTTTAATTCTTATATTAATGAAAAGAATACTTTAATTTAAAGAATACATCAGAGGTACTAGATCCTCTGAAGCTGGAGTTAAGACAGCTCTTGGTGCCTGGTGGGGGTTCTGGGGATTGTAGTCTGCATCTTTAGCAGAATAGTAGGTATTTAACTCCTGAGCCGTTTCTCCAGCTTTCTCTGTAAACTACTTTCCCTATAGAACATGCTACCTTCCTTAGCACTTGAGGAGCAGAGGCAGGCATCTCTCTCGGCCAGCCATGGCTACTTGATGAGACTCTGTCTCAAAAACAAAAACAGAATGGGGGATTTTAACACCGAGTACAAAATCATAAATTTCTGAAATATGTATTATACCAAGCAGAGTTATCCCAGGTGCTTTGTGTATAATTACAAGGGCAATCTTTTCAGTGTTATTTTGCTGGTGGTAAGGAAGATGGCCTGTAGGATAAGCATGCAGTCTTCAGGATGAATTTCATTTTAGTTTTGATATATAACTTCAATATTGTTCTTAAATACTATAGCAAGCATTTGTTAGTATCAGGAAAAAAAATAGACCTGTTAGAAACCACTTATTTTTACCTAGGCTTTTGTGTAACTTTTATAATGCATAATAGAGGGTTAGAGAAAAAAGGTTTTCCTCCAAACAACTGGCATATGCTCTTAAAGGAGGGAGAGAAGTGGGACTAGAAAGTGTCACTCAGTGTAGTGGTGGGAAGGGTGGTGCTTTGCTGTCCAGCTTTGATCAGCTTCCACATCTCAGACACCTTGTAGCTCTGGCAAATTCTAGCTAGGTCAGCTGAGTCCATTGCTTGAGGGTGACGACTAACATGGGGCTATATTTTCATTTATGTTTGTGTGTACTTCATGTATATGTGGGTGCTTAGAACTCAGAAGAGGTACTAGATCCTCTGAGGCTGGAGTTAAGACAGACAACTCTTGGTGCTTGGTGGGGATTCTGGGGATTGTAGTCTGCATCTTTAGCAGAATAGGTATTTAACTCCTGAGCCGTTTCTCCAGCTGAAACATTTTTTAGTATGTGGTTTTGTGAACTAATTCTTTAGTGTGATCCGGAAAGCTTTTAGCTCTCTATGTGTGACTTTACCATTGTTGTGAAGAGATACCATAACCAAGGCAACTTATAAATGAAAGCATTCTGTTGGGGACTTCCTTACATCATGGTGGGGAGTGTGGTGGCAGGCAGACGGGCATCATGGCACTGGACAAGTAGCTGAGAGCTCACATCTTAGCACAAAAGGCTAAGTCTTGTGATGTGTGCTTTTGAAACCACACCCCTCCCAACCCCGTGACTCATTTCTCCAACAAGACCACACCTCCAAATATTTCTCAGTTTTACAAAACAGGACCAAGCACTCAAATATACAAGCTAGTAGGGCTCATTCTCATTCCCAGGCTTATACCACGGAACATAAATATCTCTCATTCTGAGGGGTGGGGGAGAGAGCAAGTGAGAGCGCAGTTTGAGAGTCTATTTTTAGAATAATTCCGAGGTGCCCAACGCTCTTAACAGGAAGGCAGCAGTCCTTCCCTCTCCTGCTCCTGACTCTCCATTGACACAGACCTGTTACTATAAGCCATTCTGTAATGGAAACCGAGGGAGGAGACTGGGTCGTCAGCTCCCGATGTAAGGCCATCACTCCTCTTTATATTGAATGGTTCTTCATATAAACCTCTGTACAGAGACTTCTGCTTTCTTAAAAAATCCAGTTGTGTTGGGTGACTATGTTTTTGTTTTAATCCCTTGTGTGGGATAAGAGGCCACGTCCCAGCAGGTTATTATGATTTGCCTTGTGCACTAGCAGGGGAGTGATTTTTACCAGCTGCAGATAGTTTGATCCTGGGGACTCTGGAGAGGATATAAATGGCAGAGCCCCGAGAAGGCTGCTACTCCTCCTGCTTGAAATTGTTGTAGTTTGAAGACAAATTAGAGAAATCTTGCCGATGAAAATTGGACTTGCCCCAAAAACCCATTGTCCCTGGTCAGCAGGAAGTAGTCAATTTTGTTGGTTGAAAGGTCTACTCCCCTTACCCCTCTAACCTTTTCTCCTATATAGTGTTGGGGGATTGGAAGGGATTAGGGTGGAATAAAGGTTGGGATAAAAGAACCCAATAAAATAGTGAAAAACAAAATATCACCTCTTTCTTTCTGGTCCTTGTATTTCCATCTAGAGCACTGACAGTCTTTTCAATAGAAGACTGCTGTCATATTAAATGCATTTGGTGTATTCCCTGGATCAACTTTCTGTCTGTTTGTTTGTTTTCTGGATAAGTTACTCTTAAAATTTATGCCCTTAAGTCAGCATGCTAATGCTAAGGGGCAGTTGACCGACCACACCATCTTTTGTCCTTATTCTGGCCATCACCAGTGCAGTGGAAGATGGCGTCAGTAGCGATGGCCATCATGGTGATGTGTAGCCATGCGGCACATTGCCTCAGTCCCAGCCACTTTGTATTTTCTTCCCAAGGATCACTCGAGCTCATGAGTTCAATACCAGGCTGGGGAACCTAGGAAAAACCCTGTCTTGAGCAAACAAGCAAATAAAGATGTCATTTACTGAGCACTTTCTGGAATACTGATGGATTCCTTACGTGTCTGTCCTCGCTGAGTCCTGTAGCTGCCAGCCTGGTGCTGAGCTGACTCACGAGCAGGAATCAGTTGGTCATCAGGTTGGCAGCAGAGCTGGTATGGAGCTGAGAGCTCACTTCAGTCCAGGTTTACTCCTTGAAATAGAAATATCCAGTGAAGCAATATTTCCAGCTTTGGTTATTCTGCAGACTGTGGAACATCTGTTTCCAGGTCCCCAGTGTCACCCCAACTGAATCCCTGTTCCTGTGGCAAGTGTGGATACATATTTTTCATAGCGCAGGCCTGAGATCCCTGTAGATCCCTGAATTACTCTGTTGGTGGCGTAGTTAATTTGATAGCCTGTTGAAACAATTGATTAAACAACTGGCCTCTTCCTTACACAACTGAAATGATGCTTCATTAGCACAATTCTGCCTGCTTACCTTTACTTCATGTTTCATCTGTGCGACCCTGGGACACATTTCTCTAACCTTATAGGAAGAAATGACTATGCTCAAAAGGAAGTCTGTCCTTGAGTAAACAACTGATTCTCCAGACTTGAGAAATGTTTTTTGTGGGGGGGTTGGGGGGTTTGGATGGGGTGGAGCTTTCCCTCACTAGCCATTCTTTGTAACATTTTAAAATTAACCTTTTTATTTTCAAGGTAATGGCAGAATTGAGTGGGAACCCAGAGGCTCCTGTATGCTTCCTGTCTCCATGCAACATACCCTGCCCCACAGTAAGCCCCTCACCAGAATGGTAGATGCTTTACAAACGATGAGGCAGAAGCCACATTTACCTCAGGTTTCACTCCTGGTGTTATGTACTCTGAGTTTGAACGAGTGTGTAGTGATGCATTTACCAGTGTGGTGTTTTATAAAGGTTTCCAGCTGCCCTAAAAATCCTCAAGGTCAGCCCATTGAGTCTCCATCCACCCGGCTCGAAGCCAGCATCAGTCTCTTCACAATTTCCACAGCATCCCTATCCCCAAAGTGCCATGTAACCAGAATCACACAGTTTGCAGTCCTAGATTGCCTTTTTAAATACCATTCATTAAGTTTCTTTAGTGTATTTTCATGGCTTGAAAGTTCCCTTTTTATTGTTGAATAATATTCCGTTGTTTATCTATCTACTCATGGAATGGAGAATATTCTGGTTTTCCAGACGTTGCCAGCCGTGAGCTGCGGTATAATACTCCGTGAGGAGAGTTGTAGCTGTGTTTGCTTTCATAAGGAATTGCCAGGGTGTCTTCTCTTCCTGTGTGGGGTTTGCATTCTCCCTGTCAGCAAATGCTGTGTCCTTGCTGGTGCTTAGCGTGGTCAGCGTTGTGGGCTTGGGCCGCTCTGAGCTGTGCTGTCTTCAGGCGGGTACACGAGTGAACACAGCTTCAGGTTCATGCTTGCCTGAGTACATCTCTGGTGAGGTACCCAGAACTTGCGATCAGTTTTAAATTAGACTGTTTTCCTGGCAATGCTCTTTTTAGAGTTTTATAGATGTGTTTGAAAAATAAGCATTATTCATTATGTTTTAATGTTTTTGGCTTGTTTGTGGTGTGTCTTCTTACTCCATCCACAGTGTCTTTCAGAGAAAATGTTTAATTTTAATGACGTCCATTTTTTCTATTACTTCTTCCTAGACAATGCCTTTCACATTGTAACTACAGTGTCAAGGCTATCTGCTTCGGTTTTCCGTGTGCGTCTGTGTCTACTTTAAGATAACTTTTGGAAAGGGTGTAAGGTCCGTGCGTGATGATGTCGATGCTGATGCAGAGGCCCAGGTGTGATGGAGATGAATATTGCTCCATTAGATTTTCTTTGCATCTCTGTCAAAGACTGCATTTACATGGGTCTGTTTCTGAGCCCTCAGCCCTGTTGCATTTATCTGTTCCCTAACTGCTCTCCTGGTTGCTGTACCTCTGTGAAAGGCTTACGGTGGGACAGTGCAGTCTCCATGGTGTTCTTCAGTGTTATACTGGCTGTTCCACGCCTTCTGCCTCCCATCTCAGTGTTGGAGCATTTGTCACTGTCTGCAGAGTAACGGCTGGGATTGTGTTTCCAACTGTGGTGCACATTTTGCTTCTGCCCTGCCTTCCCATTTTTAGAATTTTAGAATTCTTTTACTACATACTCAGCCCATGGATAGTAATTCAAAAGAAAGTGCAGTAATGAAAACCTACACAAGAGATAGGAATATTCAGTTTTTAAGGCATCTGCCATTAATATTTAGCAGTGTCCTTAGTAAATTGGAAAAAGTGATTTTGGCAATGAAACACATGTAATCATTTAAGTTTCTTAACTGAACACTAGAGGGCCGTAGAGCACTTTGTTAGTGGTGCTGTTTTCATGTATTTAAATATATTAGTGTCTCTCTATTATTTCTTGCCCCAATTTAGAATAAGTATTAAGGGAAGTTGTATATATTGACATATAATATTTTTGTATTTTTTAAATCAAGAAACTAGCATATTCTTATTTTGGCATTTAGTAACAAAAAGATAGCCGTGTATCTTGTACATATGTACAAACTCACTTTCTTTGCAAGGATGAGTACATTTTTGAAAAATTCTTAAGAATTAACATCTAAAAAAAGAATTAACACAATCTTCAATCAGAAGACCTCCCATGACCAATGATGCCCTGGGCTTCCTCAGCATATGTGCAAAGAAGAGCAGGTCCCTGGTGCGTTAGCACTAATGTGGGTTGAGGGCACCAAGTCATCTTGTAGGAAAGAGTGCTTGACCAGTTCTCTTTGTTTGGTGGTGGTGGCGAACCACAGCGTCTAGGCCCTAGCTAAGTAGTGTGACTGTGAAGAGGATCCGGAAGAGTTTAGAATATGGGTGACTACTTCTTAAAGTTCAGAATCCTGGTGAGATTGTCACTTCTCGCCTCTGTTTATGTGATAGAACACTAGAACACTTCTCACTTTTGATTTCTGTATTCTGGGGGGCATGGGACCTTCTCACTGGTCAGTGTTCACACTGTTTTAAAGAACTGGGCAAGGGTCGTGAACAGGAGAAGCACCTGAGCTACAACTGTGAACGTGGGGACAGAGGGCGGGACTCTGATACGACCAAAGGAAAAGCACCGCGTCCCTGAGCTGCTCCGGCTGAGCTGTCATTTCCTATTAGCCACTTTTGGTTTGGCAGTGTAAATTTTGGGGCAGGTCAGTCCCTGTCCATATCGATGGCTGTTATGGTCCGCTGTTGATAAGCAGTGTTGTCTCCCGATGTGGTTATGGTTGGTGTGCTCTCACGGGCACTCGCCGCTTTGTCTGTTGCTCTGCAGAATACACATATTCCTATGTCTGGCAGAGTAATGTGAGTTTTCAGTGACTGGACGCCTTTTGCTTGTGATGAAATTAGTCATCTATTATGTTGGTGAAAGTAAAATGCTTAAATGGCTAAAACCGTAAGGCAGATAAGAAGAAAGGTTGGTACCTGATGTGAGAAGTGTCTGTAGTGCTGCACTGTCTCAGAGCAGGCCATCCTGCACGCTGCCCAGGCACTGGGGACGCCAGGCTTGCCTTCTTAAGCATGTCGTTTTCACATGGTATCTTGTGATTTCTTAATGTGCTGCATGCTCCAGTTTCAACAAAGCCTTTCTGTGGCTTTGTTTTCTAATGAACCATCTTCATTCTAGATCATATGCAGGAAAAGTGGGTGTTCTCACTCATTGCAAAATCAAAATAGTTTTCGTCCAACAAATAGGTATTAATAGCAGTTGAGTGCCACAACTGTATTATATGGACTGTTTTCCTTTTGAATTAGATTATCTTCAGATGTTAAACTTCCAAGTGATCTAATTTCTTCATCAACATGATCATCAATGTTTTTATTTTTATGTATGTGAGTGTTTGGCCCGGTGCCTAAGAGGCTAGAGAGGGTGTCACATCTGAAACTGGAGTTATAGATGATCATGAGGCATCATGTGTGTGTTGGGATTGGATTCAGGTCCTCTAGAAGGGCAATTAGTGCTCTTAACCACTACAATATCTCTCCAGCCTGCAGGGGATCCCATTTAAAGGAAATATGTATTCTAACTTGCACAAGGAGTCTGAGGTGGTCTGTATTTAGGAGTAGCATGATAAAATGGATCATATGTGAGAACCAGTGCCAGTGGAAACACTGCAGTAGAAGTGAGGCTGAGGACAGAAGAGGACTGGTGGAACAAGCTACAGTGAGTTGAGGTAAGCTGATAAAAGCATGTAGGTTGGGCATTCCTGAAGTTGAGTCCCAGGAGTCTTCAAAGTGTGATCCTGAACTAACAACACCACAAACATCTGGAGGGCTAATTAGAAATGCAGGTCAGCAAAGTCTACCCCAGAACTACTTAGCCAAACTCTAGGGCTGGAGTATGCGTTTTAAGTGAGCTGTCCTAAAGTCTGTAGCACACTGGTCCATAGAGTGGTGCCTCTCTTGTGATAAAGCAGGAGTTCTGTGTCTGTTCTCTCTGCATCTCCTTCTCACTTACTTGGTTTCACGAGTACCTTAGCAGATCGTACCCTTGGATGTATAACAAGTGCATTAAGGTGCACAAGTAGCAGGAGACACTGATCTTTACAGTTAGATAGCTAGTCAAGGCCAGCCTGTTAACTCTCTGGGGTTATTAAGGATGGTGGTAGTACCTATCGCATAGTATTACTGAGAGTGATTATTGAGGCCTGAAAGGTAGCCAGGACAAGTACGAGAGTCTTCAGCAACTATTAGCTGATTATGCTTCATAATGTCATTATTTCAAAGTTGTAAGTTTGTGCTAAAGCTAGCTTGATGACATGTCATGCAAAGTGTTGTTGGTTTCTAAGAGGTTGTCTGGTCAATTGAAACTATTCCACTGACTTCTGCTTAAATGATTATGGCATTTAAGTTGAAGTTGACCTGTGGGCTATTTAAGTTTACTTAGTACTAACTGTAAAGTACTCTTTCTGTAATTAATTGCTTAATGATGAAACTACAAGGAATTTGGAACTTAAAAGAAAGTATTGATGAGCTTGGGGCCGACTGGAAATGTTGAGGAGAGATGAGAGCCTAGGTTTTATTCCTGCAGTGACTGGGTGCTGGGGCTCAGTGACTGCAGTGACTGGGAGGAGGGTTCACACCCGCAGGATCTGTTCTGCTGTCATGCTGGAGAATGCCTAAATGTCACACTTCTTTTCTTTACTCGTACCTGTCAACTACCGTGTGGTCAGTTGACTATTCATGAAATAAAGTTGAAAGTGTGATGATGGGAAACCTAAAAGTGAGCTCATTTTATTCTTATATTAAAGTAACTCAGATGAAATCCAAACCATGACATTTTCTATAGTTTTATATTTTATTTTGAATAATAGCCGAAGTCTTGGCTAAACTGACTGATTTTTTTTTTTTTTTTTTTTTTTTTTTTTAGTAGTTATAAAAGTGGGAAATGGTTACCAAATATTCTCCACCCTCAGCATAGCAGCTCATCTTTTTGTCTTGGATCACCTTTTGTCCTTTCTACTGTGGTTAAAAATTGAAATTAACACTCTTTGGAAAGCCACCTAGGTGCCATATTATAATGAGGACTCCGTAGGTGCCATTTCACAGCGAAGGCTTTGCAGGAGCCAGTCACAGAGAAGCAGTGTACTCGGTGCCCTTTGTTTTATGTATATTTTGTTATCCACCGGCGGGCACACTGCACACTCAGGATGCTTGTCAAGTCAGAGTGCAGCATGAGGTGAAGCAGAGGGACTGAGTCGAAGGCTGGCTTGTCACTTTCCCATTGTGCAGTCTCAGGCCTTACCCAGATTGCCCCTCTTACCTGAGCTGCCTTGAGCTTTGTGCTGTGAGCGCAGGTCACTTGGAAACAGCACTTCAGTGTGAAAAGCTAGCTGAGCTTTTTATTAATGACAGCCTAAGTGGTCACAGGATGTTCCTTTAATAAAAATGTCTGCTCCCCTCTTTTTTTTTACGTGAAGAGGATATGGGCTACACCCTTCAGAATAAGCAGTATTAGGGCCCTACTGTGAAAGGGGATCTTTTCCTGAAGACAGGAGTACCATAGTGATCATCTTTGACAGAGTCTGTGCTGAAGGATGTGGTAGCGTCTGTGCTCTCCTTCTGAGGATGTATATGCTGTACGATGTTGATCTGCGGTCTCCTTCCTGCTTGCCTTTTCTTAGGTAGAGGCTGGAGATGGATAGCTGGGGTCTTCATTCCTCTCCATCTCAGGCCTCTCACTGCACCTGAGGTTTGCTAGATTGGCCAGCCAGCAAGCCTTGAGGATCCTTCCTTTCCTCTCCACTTGGGCACTTGGGTTTTAGATGCTGTGCCCACCAGGTCTGTAAATGTAAGCATGGGAGTTGGGGGTTGAATTCGAGGCCCCCATGTTCACGTAGTGAGCACTCACCCCACTGAGCTACATCTCCACAGCCTCTCACTTCTTAACTCTCAAGATCTTCCCACACGGGCACATTTGGGATCATAGCAGTTGAGTTAATTTATCCTTTTCTGATAGCTAGTTAGTGTCTTATTTATTGAAGAAACGAAAACTCAGACGGTCCGCTGTACAGTTAATGTTGAGATTCATGAGACTGTGAGTTTCCCCAGGGATGAAAGCCTACATTTGATTGTATGTTTAAACTGTTTTATTTAGAGTAAATATTTCTATACTAATTTTTTTATTTAACTTTTATTTTAAAGTTGTGTACACACATCTTCCCCTCTCGCCTCTCTGCAAGCACCAAGTAGTGTGATTTCCAGGTTTGCAAACAATCTTTAGGACTTTTGCAGGAGAAATAGCTGAAAGGTTGATAAGTTATTTGTGCTAAAACTTGCTTATAAAAGTAATTTAAATGACAGACTTTTAAGTGTTTATTTTGAAAACTGTGGAAGATAAAGTTACTTGAGGCTCTTTGTCGTCACACGGGGTTGGAATTCTTGCATGATTGAAATACCTGTAATTACAACGCCATTTTTGTCATAGCTGACTTAAAGGTATAGCTATATTAGTCACTAGCTGAATTCTTGGTGAGCAGCTGTGTAAGGCCAGTTTAACAGCTGGGGTAGCCCGGCGTGGAGCATGCGAATTCAACTTAGTCACGAAGTAAAGTGTGTTGTAGACACAGAGGACGTCATCAGGGCACTGATGAGACACTTGGAAAACGTAATCTGAACGTGGGACTTCAGGTTATAATCTCGAATAGTTCCTTAAATGCCTGGTAAAAGAGTGGGAATTTTGTTTTGAAGTAAATAATTCATAGACACAAATATAGGATTAAAATGCAAAGCCTACATTAAAAAATTACAGCTATCATCTATCTATACACTTTGTATGTCATTGCCTGAGTCATTATGGTGGACAGGAGAAGAAAATAAAAATATATAATTTATTGTAGTGTTAATTTCTTGAATTTCATCTTTTGGTCCATTTTTAAAACCTTTCATTAAATCTATATCTTCTTTCCAGTTAAAATATTTTCAACTACACTAACACATTGTCACAGTTTTTAAAGAGTATACACTACCAAGTTGAAGCAGTGAGTTTTGTTTACATGTATTCTATTTTAAATCTCCTAAAGATCACATTTATTTATTTATTTATATTTATATGAGGAGGGGGCATATACATGAAGGTCATAGGACAACCTTTAAGAGTTGGTTCTTTCCTACCATCCCGGTTCTAGGGATCAAACCCAGGTCGTCAGGCTTGGCAGCAAGTACCTTTCTGTACTAAACCATGTTGTGGGCCTTGGATATTATTTGTAAGCTTTACTAACTTGTGATAAGAGAAGGCTCACTAAACTGATAATCCAGCATTGTGAGACATGTGCACAAGACTAATAAAGCTACAGCATGCACTCCAGAGTGTCCCATACTCCTGCTGCGGGAATCAAGTGTGGAGCAAGCAGCCAGCCTAGGGTTTCCCAGCTCATGCTGGCACTGAACCGAGAATCTCAAGTTTACCTCATATTCTATGTGTGCTGTGCAGTTGGCCCTTCCTAATGCTGGGACCCTTTAATACAGTTCCCTGTGCTGCCGTGACTCCCAAATGGGAATAAAATTATTCTCATTGCTACTTAGCAGCTATAATTTTGCTACTGTTACAAATCCTAATGGCAATCTGTGATGGTCTTAGGCGACCCCTGTGAGTTTGTGAATTTGTAGAATACACTATACACTCTGTTCTGTTTCAGAACCCAAGCTACTGCCTGCTCATGTGGTTAGTGGTTACGGTCTGTCCTTTGTGCTTAGATGTGGAAACATACCAGGGAAGATCATTAGGATATCACAGTATTGCTAGTACACTAGTAATGGTGGGATGCCCTAGTAACTGTAACTGGGAATTGTGAGCTTACTGACAAGCACTCTGAGCATTTGAATGTTGTGTCAAATTTCTTTAGAAATCACTTTGAACTACCCAACCCCTCACCCCCACCCCCGCTTTTAGTTTTTCAAGACATGGTTTCACTGTGTTAGCTCTGGCCATCTTGGAACACACTCTGTAGACCAGGCTGGCCTGCAACTCAAACAGATCCTCCTGCTTCTGCCTCCCGTGTGCTGGGATTAAAAATGTGTGTCACGTTGCCCGGCCTGGACTTTAAATTTTATAAACAGTTCTTCCATTTGACTTCATTTCATGAATACTAAAGGTATAGGGGCCACACCACATAGTTACATTTTAATTTTGTGCTGAATTGTTTTTTCTACAGCTGAAGTATTATTAATACAAGCAGACGATTTATTGGTTCGTGACTGTTGCCTGCTTGTTTCAGTTTCTCCATTTTCATTCATAAATTTCTTATTGGACAGTAGTATGAGAGTCCCATCTCTTTGGCACTAGGCTATGAAAGATGGAAAATTGATTCAGCACAGGTTGATAGTACTATGTTCTGTATTGGAAAAATAGTTATTCTGATTTATTTCACTTTAGTAGTGCTATTAATTTTAAGTATCTAGAATGTCCTGTTTCACCAAGAACACGGTGGTATTGATAAGAGTGGCTTAAGTTAACCAGAGCTTCCAGGGACTAAGCCACTACCTAAAGACTATACATGGACTGACCCTGGACTCTGACCTCATAGGTAGCAATGAATATCCTAGTAAGAGCACGAGTGGAAGGGGGAAGCCCTGGGTCCCTAAGACTGAACCCCCAGTGAACTAGACTGTTGGGGGAGGCGGCAATGGGGGAGGGTGGGGAGGAACACCCATAAGGAAGGGGAGGGGGAGGGATGTTTGCCGGAAACCAGGAAAGGGAATAACACTGAAATGTATATAAGAAATATTCAAGTTAATAAAAAAAAAAAAAAAAAAAAAAAAAAAAAAAAAAGAGTGGCTTAAGTTCACAGAAGCATTGAATAGTACTGAGATCCAGTAGCATGTGTTAGTACTTTTCTCATTGGAAGAAAATGTGAAAACTTATTATACAGAATCAGTTTCTTAAGGCTGGTGCCTTGCATGTATAAGCCGAGGCAAGAGGATCCTTGGAGAGAAGATTGCTTGTGTCCTAGAATTTGAGGCTCGCCTGGGCAGTGTTAGGAAACCAGCTTCCTGTGTTACTAGTTGAGGAGCCATGTACGCTGTCCACCGTGCCCTTCATGGATTGTGGTTTTCTTGTGTACTTAAGCTGGCTCCAGCTTACTGTCAGAGGTTGCAATGCTGGACACCGTCCAGGTTGGCTGTCCTTCGTTGATCAGTGGTTTCTTGTGTATTTGAAGGTTTGACATTTTTCACATTTCCATTCTAGATTGACAACATGGCTTCAGAAATAAGAGTTCCTCAAAGCACAAACACTTGGAAGTTAGCTCGTGTTGATCATCACTAAAGAGCTGTCTTTATAAGGACTTGCTGGACACCGAGTTTAGCGTTAGGTTTGCTAGAGCCGCAGTGCTCCACACTGTCCAGCTGAGGGCAGCTACTTACCAACTTAAAAGAGCTGGTGCTTCTGAAAATGTGGGTTCTGATACACAACAGAGCTCACTTTCTCTCCTGTGTTTTCTATTGTCATAAATAATCATGGGAATACAGACAGCTCCTTTTTCCTTCTTAATAGTTATTTAGTTCTTTAGGAACTAAGAGAGACAACTTTATGTTCACGTAAAGTTTTTCCCTGTGCTAGCTCCTTTAAACTCCCATCTTCCTTCCCCACTTGCATCAGACTTTAAAGATCCCATAGACTGATTGGACCTGGGACTCTAGATCTTAAAAGGACGCACTTTTGAACAGTGTGGCTCTACAGGTCTTTGAAGCTTTTAAGTGTAAATGTGAGTGTAGACAGTGTTTATTGTGCTAATTAGTAGGTGGACTAAGTAAAAGTTAAATTGTAACTGACCTGTTTGATATGCCTTTTTTATGCAAAGTGAATTCTCCCAGAATATACTGTCCTCTTTCATTTTTGTTTTTGTTTAAGCACTGAAGTATCATTTAGTTTAAATCCTGTCTTCTCTGTATCTGAAAGAAATTAGAAATGCTAGTTGTTTTCAGAGATTATCACTGAAATACATTGTTTTAAGAATAAAGATCTCAATCTGTATAAATTTATATTGTGATATTAGCAAAATAGATAGTGATTATATCTGGAGATAGATACATTAGCAAAAGGGTTAAGGAGACATAATTCTAAGGGTTGTGACTACATGAACAAAACATCAGTCTTCCTCCAGAGAGTAAAGTGAGCATCAAAGGACAGGCACAGACTGGGAGATGGTAGCGTTTCTTCTGCAGGGTCTGGAGAGGCTGGTGGGACCATAGACACGTTTCTTCTATCACTTGTAACCCCCCTAGCCATAATAATTTATAGATTTCCAGTGTCCTTATACTGTCTTTTCTCTGTCCTAACCCTGGATCTTTGTTGGGGACTAATGTCGTGCACTTACTGTCATGCACTTCGTAGAGCATGTCCTTGTTTAGAAGTGACATGTGACTGTGATCATTGCCCTTCACAGATTATTTTATAAGAAAATAAGTGTATGTGTGTACCTGTATATGGATGTGTGTGGGTGTCTGTGCTATGTCCTCCCATGCAGAAGACAGAGGAAGACACTGGATGTCCTGTGTAGTCACCCCTTGCCTTATTTCCTTGAGATATAAGGCAGTCTCTTGGAGCTAGGATAGAGGCTAGCAATCCCCAGGGATCTTCCTATCTCAGTTCCCTGCACAACAGTTACAGACTCACGGGCCCACACCCAGCTTTTTTGTGGGTGGGTGCAAAGCTTCATACTCCAGTCCTCAGGTTTGAGCAGCAAGAACTCTGATATCATCTAAGCCATCTCCAGTCCTGGGATTAAGGACTGTTGTTGTATTCTATTATCATTTACCTTTTACACTATCACTGTAGTTGAACACACATAACATAAAAAGTAATGTTTTTACCTTCTCCATGTATATTCGGTGGTATTAAGTACACTCAGAATATTGCATAACAATTACCACTTTCCCTCTCTAGAACTCTCCCTTTCCCCCTTGAAACTCTGTAGCAGTTAAATATACTCATCTCCACACCTTTGGGGACCACCCTTGTGCTTTCTGTCTGTGAACTGAACTGTCTCCACACACTGCATAAGTATTTGACTATACGTGGAGTTATGCAACGCCTGTCTCTTTGTAATGTTATTTGTTTCACTTAATGTGATAACCTCAACCTTCAGTGATGTATCAAGGCTGGAATTGTCTTCTTGAAGGCAAAAACAGCATTCAGCTGTGTGTGTATAGCACTGTGCTTACTTGGGTTATTTCCACGTGATTGTTGAGAATAATGCTGCCACAATCATGGTACCTCTGGTCAGGTTCCTGCTTCTGAATCGTGTGTGTGTGTCCAGAAGTGGAAATGCTGAATGACCTGTTGACTTTGTATAAAGGTTTGTGGAGCTGTCATACCACTTTCCAGAGCAGTTAGAGTGTTTCCATTATATTCGGGTTTCCCTTTGTACTGCCAGTGAGTTTGCATTTTAAACCACAATTCAAATTTGATATTAGAAAGAAAGACCTGGTTTAAGAACATAACGTCAGGATCGGGCTAGGAATATTTCTCGTGTACAAACTGTCTTTTCTTTTCATTAGTCTGCTTATAGAGTAAGATTGATCATTCCACAGAGGGAGGGGTTGTGGGAAGAAGCCAGACAAGGTGGTTTACCCTTAATCCTAGCACTTGCTAGTTAGAGGCAGGAAGATCACCAGTTCAAGGTCACTCCTGGCTGCAGGATAGAGGACAGCCTAAGTGGTCAGTTAAGGAAATATTTGAGATTATGCTGCAACTGATAGCTTGGCAACACTTTTAGGTAGAGTCTTCGCCTCCAGAGTTTACATTGGGCATTAGGAGCGGTTGAAAGTTCTTTAAAAGTAGATATTATCGCCCGGACCTTCTCCGTGTTTTAGGAAGGGTACTGACAGATGTGTTGGAGGAATTAAGCACTAAGAATGTGCATGCTCCATCCAACATGTCAGCTACCTCTGTGTCAGGGCCCTCGATGACGTTCACACACTGCCGTGGGTTCCTTAGAGCATGTTTGTGTTGAGAAGTGAATGCGACTGCGATCGCTGCCTATCATAATTTATTTTATAAATAATAAGCAGTTTATGTGCCTCAGTCAGTCATGTGGCTATTATAATAGAATCAGGGACTGTTTGAGAATTACAGAGAAACTGAGATTGATAATCTCTAGTAAGATGATTCAAGGTTATTAATAGCGACAGAGAGGTGGGGTATGTTTACTGTCTTGGTAAGCGTGAAATAAAGAATAGTCTGCAAGGAAAGGGGAAAAGCACCCCGACAGATACTTGGAAAGAGCACCCACGGATGCAGATGAGGTTGGACAAGCATGTTTTTAACATGCATAAACATTCCTTAACTTTGAATCAACTCAAAGCATTCTTCAGACACTTACGGTGACATTTGAGAAAGGAAGATTTAAGAGAAGATAGAGTGCTGTGTATTTTGAATTTTGTAGAACTTTTCACTTTCTAGGGGCACCTTGGCTGTTTAGTTGGAGTAATCCCAGGACCCTGCAGCCCAGCCGGCCCCATTCCTGTCTGCACTGCTCCCTTGCTGTGGGAGCTCACCAGCTGTTTGACTGGCAGGAGCAGGAGCGCTCACTTCAGGAGTTTATAATTCCTGGCTATTCTAGGACAGTTTGCACTTCACCAAGCCTCAGACAGGTCAGGACACTCGCAAAGAGAAGGTTGGAAGACAAAAGCAGCAGCAGGCCTTGGGTTCTCAGCCTTTTAAAACTACTGTAATTTTTTCAGTTTGGTGGGGAGTGTTTTAGTAATGTGCCTGTATTACATGTAGAGAGTGTTCACGAACCACGAGGAGTCTAAAATGTCAAAACCTGGAAAAGCTCCTGTGAACCATGACTTGGTTCCTGTTGATCTTAAAAGTGCAAAAGAGCCTCTGCCTCATCAGACTGTGATGAAGATATTTAGCATTAGCATCATTGCCCAGGGCCTGCCCTTTTGTCGGAGACGGGTAAGTCTGACATTTGAAAGCATGAACGTTTGTTTAAGTGCTGTTTCTCTTCCGGTGAAGCACTGCTTCAGATCTTCTGTGTGTGTTTGTGAGGAAAGCTAGCAGTGTGTTGTGTAGCCAGGGAAAGCTTGCACAGCAAGAGCGTTAGCAATGATCTGGAGCCTGACAGGGGTACCCACTCCACCTTTTGGTCTCGTCTGTTTTTCTTGAGATTAGAATCCTGTATACTTATCTCAAACTGGTAAATGTGAGAAAGATACCTCTTGAAATAGCTGATAAATATTAGGATCTCAATTTTGCGGCTTTTATTTTGGTGGAAAGCCAAAGCTGCCGTTGGTATTCGCCAACGGGAAATGCAGCATCTAGTGCTCTGTGAGATAGTTTATATGCAGCCATCCTGAACTAACTTTACAGAACTAGTGTTAATGTACAGTCAGCGTCAGAGCCAAGGGTGTTTTCAGTATGACCCACTGAAGCTGTGGTATTAGCAATTTGTGTTTCTTCACACTTAGCTGGTGCTGCCATTTTGAATTATTTGATAGTGATGTATTTATAGATATGAAATACGTTTATGATCCTGAACACAGTAGACCCAAACACACAAGTGTGTCTGTGAGTCAGTGTGCCTATGCTGTCTGTCTGTCTGACTGTCTGTCTGTTTCTTTGAAAGTAAACAAGAACTTGTTCGATCAGTGTTGTCTGTGTCTTGTAACTCTTACGGTTACTTTGTTTTAGCTGAAGGGGACAAGGAGAATAGTCCATAACAGGAGAAAACTAGTTTTGTCTATATACAGAGACATTTACTGAGACTTAAGTAAGCTTTGCAACTTCTAATTAGCTTAGTTCCTTTTGAGTGATTCCAACTTCTATCTGAAGTAAGTGGCAGCCATGTTGGAAGATTAAGTTAAAACAATGTCTTTTAAATTTTGAAACTAGGACCCAAAATGCTCTCTTGTCCTCTTTCTTCTCTTCTTCCTCTTCTACTTGTTCTGTCTTCATGGTTTCCTTGTCTTTCACCTGTCCGTTCGAAAACTGCTGTGATGTGAGATCACTGCTCGCATTTGAGATTTTACAAGAGGCCTCTGACAGCTGTAGTGCCATTCGTAAAAGAAGTGATTAATTTACTCCTTCTGTAAAAGAAACTACCAACACAAATAAGTTTAAAAGACAAAAATTAGCAAACATAAAAACATGAGGCTTTTTTTACATTAAACAATTAAAGTATTAATAACCAAGTTAATTTTGTTCTCTTATTTATCTTGTTCTTATTTTGTAACGAACTTCTGGACTTTGTGCATTTGTTTAGAAACTACATAGATGCTGACCCTGTAG